>NW_007579272.1:47543-115473 GCF_000690725.1 Stegastes partitus
TTTCCCTGTTTTGTTCAAACAATACAGATAATATGTAGTAACATTACTGGAAAAGTCACTATTTACATGTTAGGTGTGGGAAGAATAAAAAACCAAGGCAAAACTGTAATGTCTACATCAAAACACTGTATTTTTTTAAAATGGAAATTTTTTGTTTTGTGACATTTGGCTATAAAATTACACTTTTTTTTTTACTCTATTTAAATCAGCTACAAAATATAATTAATTTATAGTTAGTATTATTATTGTTATTATTATTACAGTGAACATTTAAACATTATAATATTACAGCATTTTTCAACATATTTTTTCTGACCTGCTTGCTGCCAGACGTTCTGTTTTGTTGTGCCCCTACATGCATACATCCACATATAATAAATGCAGTAAGTCAAAAATACCAGGATGTCCCATTACCTCTGGTCTCATTCTGCGGTTTGTGAGCCGGCGTGTTTTTCTGGCCGTTCTGACCTATAATCCTCCACACAGCAGAAGATCCATCACATATGTCACAGCGTCTCGCTCGAGTAACAAGCTTCAGCTGCAGAGCAAACACAAACAGGTGGTTTCACGCTGCAGACTGTGACAAAAATACGTGTGTTGGTCAAAAAATTAAGAGACTGTGCCTATAAAATACACATAGATACGTGCAAAAGACCTGAACTGATGTCATGTTGCAGCCTTAATCATCTCTCGGCCCTCGATGCCCAAATGTGTATTGCAAGATACAGTTTTCAGCTTAGAGATCACATTGACCTTCTATTCAACAGCTGGACACTAGATTATGGGATACAATGGGCAAAAACTGACACATCTTAATCCCGCTACCTGAAATTTGCAGATAATTTTCTCTTATTTACCCAATTTTTTATGAATCAAAACAAGCCTGCAAGTCATCTATGCGCCAAACGTTTTCAAAACAGGACTTGCACAATAGTCACATCGCAGAAAATTCAAATTACCTCAAACACAACACGTTACAACTCCAAGAAAACTCACAAAGTTCTCATTTTCCGGGACTAATCTACAAGTCGTCACGTTAAATCCTCAAATGTTTTTTTTAAACTTTATTCGCAAACCTCTGAGTTTCTTGACAAGCAGATTCTTCACATGCACAGCAAAAACAAACAGACAAGAGCCGACAGAGCTCTCTGAATTTTTGTCCCTCAGCTGTTTGTCACAGCTGAGTCACCAATGGCTTCACGGTTGCGCAGAGAAGCACAGAATTTTTAGTTTTTTTCAGAATCCTCTCAGAGCAAATTGTTTGTTTTTGGCCATTTTTTAAATGAGACTTGAAATATAATATGCAAAAATATATTTTGATCTTAGATTTGGGGTTTTGATGAGAAATTACACGTCACACAGTCGGAAAATCTGACGAGTCTTTAGGTTTTCACAGTTTTTGGGTGTCATGTGGGTGATTGTTATTTATTTATTTTATTTTATTGTTGCTTTTCTAATCTAAAGAGGTGTAATTTACAAAGAAAATTCATGTGGAAATCAAGGCTTCATGCACTCATTGAAGGACAATTTGACAAACAGAATGAATCCACCCCTGACTCATCGAGCATCGAGACCCTCTAATCCATGAGTCCAGCTTTGGTGTTCAGATCCTGGAGGGAGTCGACCGTTCCTCCCGTCAGCTCTGACACATGACTCCCAGCGGAGCCCCAGTTGTTGCTGGAGGAGCCGACTGATGGATCTGTTAGCGGCCTCCATTTTTTTTTTTTTTTGTACCTCCCCAGCTGACTGTGTTGTCATCAACCCAACAGAGGACGAGCTGGTCGGAAGAACCGGTCATTGTGTCAGAGGTCGCCCTCTAGTGGGCACATCACACCCCAAAACCCCTCCAACCACAACCCCCTCCCCCCAGACCGAGTCATTCCCAAAGCAGACGTTCCTGCAGTTGGCCCAGAAGAAGTAAATGTGATTGATATGTACAAGCAGCTGTCTGTTTTTTTAACCATATTTTTACAGTGTTACCTTCATAAGTCAGTTTAAAGTATCTCTTCATAACTTGTTACGGTACTCGACAGTAAATAAGATGTTTACTGTTTCATACTGTAACTACATTTTTCAATAATATACTCTGTTTACATGGTGGTGTCTCTGGAACCAGCCCCAACTAACTGTAACTGTAGTTTTGTGTCATTTTGTCAATATTTTTTTTTAATCATTTTGTGGCTCATTTGTGTCGTTAATGACTCGTTTTTCTTTTGTGTCTCATTAACATCACGTTGTGCCTCATTTGTGAGATTTTATGTCTCGTTTTTCTTTTGGTTTGTTTTGTTTTTTGTACTTTTTCTTTCGTTTTGTGTCTCATTTGTGTCATTTTATGTCTCGTTTGCATCACTTTGTATCTCATTTGTGTGATTTGTGTCACTTTTTTTTGTGTCTCATTTATGATGTTTTGTTTGTTTGTGTCACTTTCTATCGTTTATCTCGTCTAGTTTGTCTCATTTGTGTCGCTTTGTGTTGTTCTGTTTGTGTCTTTGTGTTAGTTTTGTCTCACATTTTTGTTGTTTGCGTGTCTTTTTTTGCAATTTTGCGTCTAATTTTTTATCTGTGCCTCATTTCTGACCTTTCGTTTGTGTCTCTCTTTGTTGTTTTGTGTCTCATTTGTGCCGTTTTGTGTCTCGTTTCTCTTGTTTTGTTCTCTATTTGTCTCGCTTTTGATGTTTTGTGCCTCATTTGCGTGATTTCATGTCTCATTTTTCTTTTTTGTTGTTTTGTCAACTTTTTTTTGTCATTTTGTGTCTCGTTTGCATCATTTTGTGTCGTTTATGTCTCATTTTTCCTTTGATAATGTTTGTTTGTGTGTCTTTAACAGTTTCGTCTCCTCTGTGTTTCATGTCCTGGTTTTGTTCTTTTAGTTGTGTCTCATTTTTGTCAGGTTTGGTCTTATTTGTGTTGTTTGATGTCTTGTTTTTTTGCATCTTGTTTGCTTCATGTTGTGTCTTTTTTGTCGTTTTATATTTCATTGTTCATGTGTCTCATTCATGATGTTTTGTTTGTGTCCCTTTGTGTCCCTTTGTGTCTCGTTTGTGTTGTTCTTTGTGTCTTTCTGTTAGTTTTCCCTCCTTTTTTTGCCGTTTTATCTCATATTTTTGTTGTTTGCGTCTCTTTTTTGTCGTTTTGCGTCTTGTTTTTATCCGTGTCTCATTTCTGACCTTTTGTTTGAGTCCCTTTTTGTTGTTTTGTGTCAAATTTTTGTCTTGTTTGTGTCATTTTGTGTCTCATTTTTCTTTTACAACTTGTTTCATCTTGTCAAATATTCACCACCTTGTGTCTTGATTGTGTTATTTCGTCTTGTCTACCTCTTTTTATTGCAGTTTCGTCTCCTCTCTGTCATTTTGTGTCTCATTTTTCTCGTGTTTGTGTTGTTTGGTGACAAATTTTTTGTTTTTGGCTCAAAAAAACCCAAAAATCAGCCATCAGATTTGACAGTATTTATCTGTATTTTGGACAAACGGAACCCTCCAGTCAGAGCTTGGCTGTGTTGTTACAGTCATTTACCACAGTGTAGTTGGTGCGTTGGGGGATTTGGAGCTGTAACTGTTCAACAGATACTTCAAAGGCTCAAGTCATCAAGCGCCAGTTGCTTCAAAGCCCAGATCGATGCGATTCATGTCCTCGATTCTCTGCTTCCACACTGGACCGCTGACTCCCCCCCTCCTCTCATATCCATATTAATCCCTCGTCTGATACCCCCTTTTTCCAGGAGATAGACAAAGAGGGGCTGGGAAGAATGAGATCAGGACAGAAGCAAAGAGAAGAGAGAGAGATCAAGGGGAGGGGGGTTTCCCTGGGCACTGCCCCGCTCGCCTCTCACGTCAGCTGGGGCACTGAATGGCTGACGGCTGCATACCGAGCCTCCTTCTGGGTCTCGCTGCGTTCGCGTCCCTGTTTCAGCCCCGGCCGGTGGCTAAATATATTTCCCCAGTTTGCAAATGTAGCACAAGTCCTGCAACCCGACCCCCCGTGGCCGGCTCCGGCTCCCTTCCTCTGCGCAGGGTTCACGTTCCTCCGGGTTGTGGAGGTGGTGGGTGGTGGGTGGAGGGGGAGGGCGTGAGGAGGGGTTGGAGGTTAAGAGAGCTGCTCTGCTGGTTCCACGCACTCTCTTCTGGCATCACACACACACACACACATACACACACACACATATACACTCATGCACTTGTTGAGCTAGCAGCCACACACTCACACACATACACATCACGGTGTCTGTGGATTGCGGCCCCCTGGTTTGCCGTGGTGTGGTGGCAAACGAGGTATGGAGAGGACCGAGAGGATTCAAAGGCCCGTCATGGTAAGAATCCGGACAAATCCACTCTGTGTGCACTTTTTCTTGCTTGTTGTGCAAAGCGTGGAGTTTTTTTGGAAGCTTTGAGACATACGACGGGAAAAGTAGGACTTGTCCCTGATAGCGTCGCACCTCCTGGCTCGCTCCCCCTCTTGATGATTCCATTTTGGGCCGGGCCGCAGCTGCTGGAAAGGCGCTGGGTTTTTAATTAGACCTCCAGTCCTGCCGCCTCGCCTCTGCTGCTATGTGCACCGCCTGCCCAGAGCTGTGGCCATTTCAGGGGGCTTCTGTCACCGCCGTCCCCCCTCCTCTGCCCAGGTCGGGCCCGGGCTGGATTGTTGGCTCCGAGACGCTGGGAGTCCAGAATACGGATCTAATCTGTTTGAAGATTTTAGATGTTGGTCGAGCTTCTGTTGGTGTCTTTTTTTGCAGTGCTAACAGTTATCCTCACTATCTGTTCATCTGTTTGTAGTCTTTCAATTAACTGACACATTTCTTGAGCTTTGAAATACCAGAAAATCATGAAAAATCTAAAAAGATACTGAAACTGTGATATGAAACTCCACATCTGAGAAGTTAGAATCAATCAGCTGCTGCCATTTTAGTTTGCTTTAAAGGCTTAAATAATCAAGGGTTGAATAACCAGAAATGAGTTGAAAACATTTGTATTTTAAACAACATTGCATTCAAACACAAAGTGGTGCATCTGATATGAAACACAACACAGTTTACTGCAGTCAGTTTCATTACTTTTAGGTTCATTTTTCAAATTTTATATGTGAATTTGAAGGTTTTATGTAATAATTTTTTACTTTTCATAGAAACCGTGTTAATCTGCGTGTGTGAACATATAACACTGTCAGGCTTTAACATTAATATTTAAAGTAGTCAGCTGTGTTTTAAATAGATAGTCGGGCAAACCTCTCGTGTAAACTAGTCCAGTAAATGTGTATGATAAATAATACTGCAGTGTCTTAATAATTACATTGATGGGTAAACTAGTCGTGTAAAATAGTTGTGTTAATGTACATAATAAATATTAGTCTCTTCATGTGAATATTGAAATTATACAAGATAAATAACTGAAGTAAAATAGTTCGGTAAATTATATAACATTTAATATTATAGGTTGTTAACAATATTTTTGATTGAGTCACTATTCAAGTAAAACTATATGGTACACGATAATAAAAAAATATCGCGATATTTAGATAATATTGTAGAGTCTTAATGTTAACATTAAAATTAGTCAGGTAAGCTACTCAGTTGAATGAGGTGCATTTATATAATTAATAATATTGTAAGATCTAGTTAGATATACCAACCAGGTCAATGCATGTTTTAAACATAATTGTAATGTCTTAAGATTGACAATTAAATTAGTCTGTTAATTGTATATAATGTATGATATTGTGGGGTATTAACTGTGATGTTGCAGGTAAAGTAGTCAGGTAAATTTATATAATGAATAAAAGATATTATTGACCTTCATATTTAAATTATTCAGGTAAACTACTCAGGTAAATGTATATAATGAATAATACTGTAGGGTCTTGCAATTAATATTTAAATGGAGAATAATCAATTTTTGTTTCATATGTTTTTAAATGTGCTTAAGTTGACCTAAAAATGACGACATGAAAAGGAAAAAAACAAAATTTTGTCACCAAAATGTATGTATTGGCCTTAATTAGATGCTGAGAGGTTACCGTATGTTCAAATAGTGCAACATCTCATGTAAATATAATGTGATTTAAACCACACGTACAGTAAACTCATTGGGAGGATTTAATAAAGAAAGCTGCTCATGATATTGGATTCCCTCGTTTGCTTGCCTGTGAAAACGGGACTTTCCGGTGTGTTCGCTCCCATGACTCATCTTTCTGGTCATCTCCATGCTGGTTGCCATGACGCCGCGGTGACAGAGGAGAGGAATATGGCCATTTACAGCCACCGGCCTCCAGCTTCAGACGGGAAATCTGTCGTCTGCCTGTGAATCCCCGGTTTGCACATGTCTGTCCCGACAGACGCACGTTGTGTTTCTTCACCTTTCGTTCCAGCTTCACCTGAGTTAATCTCCCTCTACGTGTGATATGAATACTCAGCGGAGGCTCGGCTGTATTCCGGTCGGCTCTCCGCTGTCTGAGACGCTGTGTTCTTCTTGTTCTCTTGTTTAAAGCGATGATGGCTGGTGCCCCGAGGAGACTCTGAGATAAAGCAAATAGAAAAAGGATATTTAATGTTCTCACTTTGCCTTCAGTTTGTGATTCTCACATCATCTGGGCTGATAAGATATTTTTTATCTGTTTAATTATCAGGGCAGGGGTTCTCAGTGACTGTTGGCTCTCTGATGGTAATCACTTCTTAGTCACGCTTTCTGAAGTCTGGAAACACCTGCTGCCATGCTGCTGTTGTTGGTGGCAACAACAGATTAAAGTCTTTGACCTCTGCCCTCTGATTTGCAGCTGTGGCATTCAAGAACTGTAGAAACACTGAAAATGGCAGTAAAATAGAGTCAACCTGTGTAATTTTACAGTCACATATCATAAAAGAACAGATTAGTATTTGGAAAAAAAAATTCTGATTCAGCGTGTTCATTAAATGTCAATTCATATTTTTAATGCGCTTTTACTAGATATTATGTAGAATTTAACAAAACAGGAAAATTCTGTAAAGAACAGCTTCAAAAAATGAATTCCCATTTTTTCAATGCTACATATACACAAGTTTGCTTTCAAACAATATCAAGTATTTATAAAATGATGATGATTGTGCCGATTTAAATACAGTACGAAAAAAAATAGAGTAAATTTACAGTCAGGCAACGATTTAAAAATATATTTTCCATTTGTAAAAATGCAGATTTCTAATGTGGATATTCACAGTTTGGGCCTATTTTTTGTTTTGTTTTTTGCAATTCAGATGTAAATTATTACTTTTTTCTGTTGTTTAAATTTATTTTATTTTTTTTAATGACCAAAGAATAGTTAAGATTTTTTAAAACCTTAATATACATACTTTTTTCTGTCAAATACCAGCAAATAATTGTAAAATAATACGCTTTTTTTACTTATTTATATACAGTTTTTTTAATAATAAAAAAAAAAAAACAAGTAATTTTATGGTAAAAAATTAAAAAAGAACAAATTACTATTTGAAAAAATCCAAATTTCCCTGAATATTTACAGTTTGGGTCTATTTTATTTTACCGTTAACATGTACATGTGCAGTTATTTGTGATTTTTGTATCAGTAATTTAATAAAACGGAAAAATCTATAAAATAAAAACAGTGAACGGTTCAGAAAAGTACAGCTAATTACGATTTAAGGAGCAATTGTGTATATTTTACAGTGTAACACGAGGAGGACTCTGTGGTGCTGCTTTGCTGTGTTTTCTAAAGATGTTAACATAACTATGAAACTGATGCCAAATCAGTGTTTTCTGCAGAACGAATCTGCTTCCTACACTCAGATTCGCCCTTTTGTCCCCAGTTTTATTCCTTGATTGCGTCACCGCCTCTGAAGAAACAACGTTAAGTCATTTCCCTGCTGCAGGGCGACTCTTTTCAACCCTCATTATTCAAAGCACTTGTCTTTTGCCATCCCGCCCTCGCTCCTTATTCCATTACCCCCCCACCACCTCCGTTCTGTTGCTCTCTTTCTCCCCCCCCTCCGCTCCATTTATTCAATATCAGTGGTAAGGAGGTGTAAATTCATCACGGTGGCAGCCACTGTGCAGAGACTGGAGCAGAAACAGTCGGTTCATTTGGAGGATAATTGCAGACGCTCACCTCCTGCACCTTCTTCTTCTCTCCGCTCCGTCTGTGGTGCGAAAGTGCAGCGTAGTTTGTACCAATTAGACGCAGGAAAGTTTCGGTTTGGGCGTCTTGTTAGTAAAAACACTGGTGTTTCACTTTACAAAAGGCCCGAATGTCTCCCAGCCGTAACTCAGACAACAAACACCTCGTCGATCACCTGTTGAAAAGCTTTTATGCTGCTTATTTCCCCCCCCTCAGGGCGTTTTATTTGCTATCGATTCCTGTATATCTTCCTCCTGTCTCCTCGCTCATGCAGCTCTCAGCCTGTCATAAGGTTGCAGAGATGGTTACTATGACACTGCATTCGGCCAATAGGAGGGCGGCTCTGCGGTCAGGTGGCCTGTAGCTATTTTGAACAGGAGCTGTATGTGAAGTGAAGCAAGCAGCTAAATTAGAGGCGCAACCCTTTGACATGAGAGGAGAGGAAGAACGAGCGGCAGCAGCGGCGGGAGGAGGAGGGAAGGTGGAGGAAGTTTGGTCATTCATTTGTCTGTCGGTGAATTCATGACGGGTTTCAGGGAAGGAAGAGAGGTGACTGAGTTCACTGTAAAACTAAATGATGCAGGGAAACTGTGAACATCTGGAAGAGAAAGTACATTAAATATGGTGGAATACTAGAACATTGAAAATAGTGAAAATAAAGTCAAATATCTGTTAAATAATTACTTTTTTAAAGCAGATTTAAATCCAGTGAGACAATAGTTTTATGGTCACACAATATGTAAGAACAAATCACTATTTGTAAAACTACAGAGTTCACATGAGTTCTCTTTAACAGTCAGTGTGTACATTTGTACTTTCTGTCTCTGAATTTATTGGATGTATCTGCAGTTTTATTTAAACAGAAGAAAACCTGTGAAATAACAATTTTAAAACTATTTATAATTTTTTTTAAATCCTCAAAAGACTTATTTTTATTTTTAAATAACTGCAATTATCTGTTCAAATAAGATATATAATATTTAACAATTTTGCTAATGTAAATACAGGAAAGTAATCATTTTATTTTCTTTTACAGAATTTATTTTTTTCTCAGACTTCATTAGATATCTGCAATTTGACAAAACAAGGAAAATCTAATAAAAATTGATATAATTTTTTTCTTTAAAATAATGAAAAATTTATATAAAACTAAAATAAAATACAGTGAAAAATAATTTTACTGTCAAATATTGTTAAACAACAAAGTAATGTTTGCAAAAATACAGATTTTTCATGTGTTGGATGTTGATTTGTAAATTAGTAGTTTTTGGGGGGATTTTACTTGATAATATCTTTGTTTAAAATCAGATAAAAATTATTTACCTTTTTTAAATCCTTCATATACGTGATTCTGCTTTTCAAATATCACCAAATAATGTCAAAATTCTGATTTTTTTTGTTGAAGATTTTGAAGTTTATACTCAAATGTCAAAAAAGAAAATGTCAATATTTGTAAAATATGGATAAAATCTGTAAAATAACCATTTTTTGCACTTTAAAAGACAAAATATTTCTTTCAAATGACAGCAAGCATCTGCAAAAACATGTTTCTTGCACGTTTAAATACAGTAGAAATAGTGTCATTTTAAAGTCAAATGTAAATGAATAAATTACGATTTTAAAAATACAGGATTTATGATGTAGATATTTTTAGAGCTTTGACCTGTTTTTTTGTTTTTTTGTTTTTTTTTAATAGTTCATGTGTATATGAATCTGTAATTTAACAAAACAGAGAAAAGTTCTACCATGAACTGTTTATTTTTTACAGTGTAGCTCCTGTTCCATCTCTCCTGTCGTCAGCCTGAGACGTTGGCTTTTGTGTCTCATTGTTCCCCTTGAAGCTTTTCTCTGGTGGTGACGTGAATCCGGTCCATGAGTGTCCTTCTATCTTTACATTGTGCTGCATCACAGACCTGTTATAGTGAATCCCAGACGTCATTCAAGCATTTTTTATTTATTTTTTTTCTCTAAAAACCTCCTGCGGGTTCCCCATCAGGGTTTGTTCACCTCGTTTGAGGCGGGATGCACCTGTTCGCTTCAGAAGATGATTCAGAGCGGGGGCGGCTCTCATTGTCCTCGGTAGATGCTGCACGCCACTCACAGGATCATCCCTCGCTTTGAGTGCGTCGGTAAATGAAACCGGAAGCAGGGACGATGCGTGAACGCCCCGAGGACGTCGCGTGGGGAGGGGAGGATGTGGTGTCGCCTTGGCAACGGGGAGTGTCTACATTTGCAGTTGCGTCGGTGCGACAGGTGGCAGAGCCAGAACCAACACTGGTGTTTGTCTTTTGATTTCAGACACGTGGAATGTAACGAGAGGGTTATTAATCACACATAAAGGGAAACACAGACGCAGCACAAAGATGTTTCACACATAAGCAGGTTTTCTCTCTGCCTATATTTACACCTCCAGGGTGCTTATTGTCGCTGACACGTGTTTATTTCTCAACAAAGTTTCTGGGTCTTTTGTGGTAAGCTTTTGTTTTGAAATGAGCATTATTTTGGCATTTGTTCCATTGGGACAGTTGAAATAGGGACAGAAAACCTGGACAGAGTGACAAGATATATGATCTCCAAGACACAAACAGGGACGTACACTGTAAAACAACAACAACAACAACAAAACATGTAAAAGAAAAAGCAGCTGGGGACCAAAACCTACTCTAAATTACCGAAAAACCATATTTTTATTTTTTTTAAACTGTATTTTTCCATCATTAAAATCCAGCTTCTTTCCTTAATTTTACAAAAAGTATTTTCATTTTTTATTAAATAATATTTACATGAGTAAATACAATTAAATTACCTAAAAACAAATAGTTGAATGATATTATAATGCCAATAATCAGGCTTAATACTACTGTAAAGTATCACGGTTAGTTTTATATATATATAATTTTATGTAAAAATGTCTAATATAATATATATATTTATGTAACATGATAATAAAGCTAGTAATTCAGTTTCAAATTACAAGAATGTACTGTTGATCAAATCAAGTACAATATGAGTTATCACGTATGACTTAAAGCAAAAAAAAAAGCTTAATATTTAAGTCCACCTATTAAGAAATACAGAATTGCGTCATTTTTATGTACGAAATCTAGTAAAAAAAATGTTAAAATGCTGTTGTAAAACTACAAATGCCGCTTCAAATTGCAAAAATCATACCAATCATCATAGGTTTGTACATGTAGCTTTCTGTAAGTCTACATATGACAGATCTTTAATGTTAAAAAAGAATAAAATTATTAGATTTACCTTTGAAAAAAGCAAAACAACAGTTATTTAGCCAATGCCTGTAACCATTCCTATAATAATGAACTGTTAATTTGAAATCATGTCAAGTATAAGATTTTGTTTTTGTAATTTTCATGTTTTTTTGTTTTGTTTTGTTTTGTTTTTCTTCTGATTATGAAATTTTCGGGTTTAAGACCTGACAAAATAGGCACCATGAAATCAGAGACGTATTTTTATCTTCAAAATGACAAGCAGTCGGGTACAAAACATCTCAAACAATAAAAAAATGGCAGCTAAAAGCAAGAGTAAAGAAATCCGAGTACTTGAAGGAGTGCTCCACCAGTTTAGCGTTGCACTATTACAGATGGCTGGATTCATGATGGACACTTTATATGATTACATTACTTCTTTCTATTCTGTGCATTTTTCTCGCTTGTTAACATCTGGCTTCTGCATTAGTCGTAACTAAAGTTCACCACATAAACTCTGAACAGATAACTGGATGTGCTGCTCTGCTAGTTGATAATAATGAAGCCTTGCAGAGATAAGAAGTGGGCTGCAGAGGTCTGGTTCGACTTTTATTTTCAGACTCCCTCAGCCTCATCTGACTTTGCCTTAAATGACATTACCTTTAGGTAACTTATCAGATTTCCTGCAGCTCCCTCTGGAGCCACAAAAGGCTTCACACAGCTTCTTCATGTATGTGGCAGCAGCATTCAAGATCTGTAAACACTTTGCTGTGTCAGATCAGTGGAGTTTCTCTTTAGCTGTCAGACCACCAGGCCAACTTTTCACCCTCTAAACCTCACATGGCGAGTTTGAAAGACGCGTTATCTTTAAAAACAACTAAAAAAGACGTCATTCATCTGATCTACAAGCTGTAAAAACCACAATGATCATTTGATATTCAACTTTTCAACAATCCTTGAAGTACTCACTCAAGACTGTTGATTACTGATGATGTTCCACTGGAAAACTTAAGCAAGTCTAAGCTTACAATCATGACATTTCTTAAAAATTATATACAGTCTGACTCGATAATCTGACCCTTAACAATCAGAAAACTTTGCTATCCAACAGGTTTTTAGGAAAAACGAATGTAACCCATAAAAACAGCCTTAACATACCGACAGCCTTGGATTCTGACTCCAACATGACATTTTATGTCACAAATAAGGATAACGGCGTATTATCTGACTGAACAATCTGACAGATTGGCTACGTTCACACTGCAGGACTTAATGCTCAATTCTAATTGTTTTGTGAGTTCGTCCACATTTCCAATTAAATACGACTTGTATGTGATCTGCTGTGTGAACTTCATACGACCCAAAAGTGTCCCGCATGCGCAGAAGAGGACACGACGACGTCACACACAGCGAGCGCGCTCAGTGTTTAGGGAAGTAAACATGGATGGTGGCGGCGGAGTGTATCCGCCACTCCCCCGCTGCCACCGATGGTGGAAACAGAACTGCGACCACTAACTAAACTGGCATCAGCAGCCAAGTACTGCCTGTGTGTTCCGGCTACTTCCACCTGGTCGGAGCGCTCCCCCGGGGTGGAAGTGTCCCTGCGACCGTGCCGAATATTCATCATTAATTGGGCCCCAATATCCGGAGCCCAGTAAGTGCTATTGGGACCAGCCCTACTAGTTATTATAACAACTATAAACAATAATTAACAACAAATGAGCCTTCAAGCATCAAGCCCTCCTTGTATCTCAACCTCCCTCTTGTCAATCCGACAGCCTTGCTATCCGACATTAAAGAAGTTTTTACATTTGGTGTCGGATTATCGAGTCCCGACTGTATTTGACACGTCTCAGAAACAAATCGCCAAAAATAAACTGTTGGTTCTGACAAGATTCTGTAAAGAACAAAAAACTCTGTGCTGCTCAGCACAACTGGGATGAACTGCAGGCTGTGCTTGAACACAGCAGATAGGAGATCGTATGGGGGGTGTACGAAGAATGTAAGAAGTAATTCAGCTTCAGGCTCCGGCTGTGCTATTTCCATAGAGGTGCAGAACTTTATATTGCAGTGAAAAGTGAGCTCACGGCGAGTACGTGTAAGTGTCAGGGGACCAGCTAACGCCCAGGAGCTGCTTGGAGTTAATCAATAAAATAACAAATACTAACTTAAACATTCCAGCTGTAAGAATGTGAAACGATTTAAAGGTTGGACCTGCTTTTTCTTACATGTGAATGCAACACAAACTAGAAACCGTCCCCAGAACAGCATGTGGACTGATTTCTATTTTAAAGGACTCGATGCAAATAGAGTGTGAAGATGTACACAACTGCAGTAAACAACATTAACCACAAGGGGTTTGTGAAGGTTACACAGAGGACCTAAGTGGCAAAAAATAATAGCATTTCCCATCCCAGTGTGTTTTGAAGTTTGAAAGTTAAATACTTTCTCGAAAAATAGGTGTTTACTTTTATAAATGTATTTATAAAGCTCATTTAAAATCAACTAAAGTGCTGCATAAATTCAATAACATACACATTAAATGACAAGAGAATAATAAGAATAAAAGGCTACAACACAACAAGAGATGAAATCAGGGTGCTGAGCTCTACTTGAAAGAAAAACTTTAATAAACTTTCATATTTTTGCATAAAGAATTAAAGAAGCTTTCTGTAACATTGCTTTAAAAATGAGGTTACATTAAATATAGCAGATAAACAACATTTTAAGACATTTTATCCAAGGTCAGTCCATTCATCTGTAAGGATTTTTTTTACATGTAATGACCTTAAATTAACAGCTAATTATTGTATTAGTAATCACAAGCATTGGTTTAATTTTTTTGCAAGGTAAATCCATTAATTCTCTAAATGGACATAGTTTTTGTAACATCAACAGGCGATTACACATGACACTTAGCATGATCCAGATGTTTTGCGATGGAACGACACTGTCCGATGAGTTGTTCTAGGAGCATCGAAAAGCTGAAAACATGATGTTTTTTTTCAGTTTTTACAGTTTGCGACTCTGACAAATGGTGTAATATTGACGGTTTTCTAGATAAACAACTTGCTGGCAGGTGTCGGGGTTCGGCCGGTTAACGGTGATGCATGTTGGTGTATTTAGAAAAAAAAAGTGTGATATTTCCTCCAGGTGAGGTTTTCTAAATGTATTCAGTAGACAACCAGAAACCATATTGGCACCAGAGCTGAATTAAATTCCAAAAAAAAAGAGCACGCGGCCGCAGCGCAGAGATGTTTGTTGTACTCGCCGTTACCGAGTGTGTTGTCTGACTACACATGTGCAGGGAGTTTTTCATCATCATTACATATGGTCGATGTCATCTTTGTGCATTCTCACCTCTATTTTAAAAGCCCACACCTAGTGACTCACTTCTTCTGCCTGGCACATTCAGCTGTCCGCATTCTTGTCAGTACCTCCTACAAAGCGCCAGGCAGCCTGTCAGCTCCAAAAAAAAAAAAGAAACCAGCAACAAGAGAACAAGTGGGATTGTTATATAAATTGAACACTCAAACACTTGAGGCTGCCTCCCTCACTGCTGCTGGCTCGGGTTTTTATTGTGGTATGGGTGTCTGGATGAGGGTCAGCATGGGAAGAGTCAAGTTACAGTTCATGAGGGCTGGATGTGTTGGAAACTTTAGCCACTTCATGAGAAATTTATATCCTCGCTGATATTATAAACAGTCCTCGGGCACTTTTCTGTCTCTACTTGACACACCCACACACTGAATCAATTGTGGCAAAAAAAAAAAAATATATATATATAAAAAGATTTAACACCTCGGCGGCAGTGGAAATGTCGGCCCGTTTGTTATGCATCCTTTCCACCTCAAATTACACGGAGTCAGTTAATGTTTACGTGGGTTTCGCTTCTCGAGGCCGTCTTGACATTATGATTTCAAAAATACAGCGAAGGCCGGCCGCAACCTTTCTGCTTCGCACTCAGGATGGGAGGAAAGATGCAAACCTGAATCTGAGGTGAAACATGAAAGATGAACAAATGCGTGCTGAGTTCAGACAGAGGAGTCTCACACATGGAATAATGTATTTATTATTCTTTAGGTATTCTCCGGTTTTTGTTATAGTTAGTTTTTCATGTTATTTTTCAGTTTTTTTACATATAGATATGCACAAATATTTACTGAAACTGACTTACTAGTTTTATAACAGCATTTCAACATTTTTTTACAAGATTTTGTACATAAAAATGATTTAATTACAGATATTACCCAATGTAAAATATCATTAAAAAGTAAAGATACAGCAAATCTACAGGATTTTTAAACATTTTTCGAAGCTTAATCCATCAAATCTGACATAATATACTTGATATGATCTTAAATGAACTGTTAATTGTTATAATTATTACTTGTAACGGTAAATCTGTTCATTTCTTAGGTGGACATACTTTTTTAACATGTCAAATTAATGCAAAGTTACATTTGAAAACTTCTACTACACTCAGTGTGATCTAGATTCTTGCAATTTAAAGCCAAAATAATAGTTTTACAACAGCATTCTAACAATTTAATGAAAGATATTTTACTAAAGTATATATGATTACCAATATTTTCAGTATTTTTTACATTTCTAAAATATTTTCTAATGTAAAATAACATTAAAACATGGAGATATGTTAAATATACAAGATGTACAGGACTTTTAAACATTTTCTCCAAGGTGATTTTATTCCTTTCATAAGCGAACATACATTTTTAACATTAAAAATCTGTCCAATAGACAAGATTTTTATATAAAGTACATATAAAAACTCCAATCAGACTTGATGTGATCAAGATTCTTACAATTTAAGACCAAATTACTGGTTACTACTCTGCAGTATAAAGCCTTAATATTTGTTTTATAGCATTATGCAACCATATTAATAGGTAATTTCACTGTTATAACACATTAAGGCTGGAAACTGCGTTGTAATTATGGAAAACTACTGGTGAGTTAAGATATTTTTCATTATTATTTTCAGTTTTTGGTGCCTCAACTGAAGCCATTTTCCCGTTTTTTACATTTCTTCTTACAAGTCCACTCTTGATAACCCCGTCCTCTTCTCCTTTATATAATCTAATTTCAGGGCTCTGCAGACTCCTACACCAGCCGGCCGTCGGACTCAGACGTGTCCCTGGAGGAGGATCCCGAGGCTCTGAGGAAGGAGGCCGACAGACAGGCTCTCGCCACACTCGAGAAAGCAAAGGTCAGAGGTCAACATCCGCAGAGCGGTCATCATTGTTGCATAATCTTCACGTCAGCGTTTGAATGTTTTGACACTGTTAATTCTGCTCGGAGGGCTCTGAACTGGTTCGATGGGCCATTCTGTGCATCATAGCGTCTGTTTTTTCCAGACCAAACCGGTGGCATTTGCTGTGCGCACGAACGTCGGCTACAACCCGGGCCCCAGCGATGATGTTCCTGTGCAGGGCATGGCCATCTCCTTCGAAGCCAAAGACTTCTTGCACATTAAAGAGGTTTGAACTCCACAGATTCTCTATTAACCTCTTGTCCTTACAAAAGTACAGCGTGGATTTCAGTACATTAATTTCACTCAGAGTCGCTCAGGGAAGAGGATGCCAATAGCTCCAGGCTTGGCTCCGTCAAACAACTGGCAGTGATGGTGGGTGGGAAGCCAGTGAGGGATCGCGCTTTGCTGCAACTTGCTGCACTGCATCCTTCTGCCTAAAGCCTTGCCAGGCCATGAGTGGGAGTCTGAAGCAACAAAAGCTGCAGTGCAGTGAGAATTAGGTGATCCAAATTGTGGAAAAGGATAAAAAGTAAATAAATAAAAGTAGTGATTTAATTTCTTTAAATCTCTGAAGCTCAAAGCAGTTTCTTGGCATTTTATTTATTTTTTGCTCCTGTCACATTTTTTACTCACTGTGGGCTCATTTTTTACTCTGATTTAAAGCCCTGCACATGTACGGAAAAAACACAACCATCACTACAAGTAGAGAGATCTCAGGAAGAATGACAGAAATCTTTTTTTTGGCAAAAAATAAAAAAAATTATAACCTGGAATCAAGTTTAACATCTTTCCAAGCACTTGTAAACATTACCAACACTGATAAAACTGGTAACTCTACGTACTACTGATGTTTTACTACTAACATTTTAAATTTGTTTGCATGCTGGTCCCAGTTTAGCTGAAAAAGTCCAAATTTTTGTCACATGACTCTTGCTCACAGCTGAGTCACTAATGGCCCCCAATTTGTGATATTCTCAATCTCGTGAGGGGGTTTTAAAAATAAAAAATTATGACATGTTAACTCACATTTTCATGAAAGTTTATTTTTCATTTTTAAAGGTTAATATATTGTAATATTAGTCAAATGCAGTTTTTATCTTTGTTGCTTTCTGTTTGAGGAAAACGTAGCTGTCCCTAATGGCCTCCTATTCTCATTATGTTCTTGTGTTTCCTACATTACATTACCATCACATGGCTTCTACATGCCGGCGGTCCATGTTGCAGTTGCCGTGCAGCATTTTTAATGACTTATGTTACCACTTGAACGCCAAACACTTGACGTACACGCATGGTAATGACGAGCTCATGAATTCTTTTCGAAGGCAGCGATAGCGATGGCGGCGGTAAATGGTGCAGGAGGCGCTGCCGTGTCTTTGCTTACTGACGCCCGGATGTTTTGTTCTGCATGCAGAAGTACAACAACGACTGGTGGATCGGGCGTCTGGTGAAGGAGGGCTGCGAGGTGGGCTTCATTCCCAGCCCCGTCAAACTGGAGAACACCCGTCTGCTGCAGGAGCAGAGGATGAGACAGAACCGACTGAGCTCCAGGTAATGATGATGTATCTGCAGCGCGAGTAGCACAAACAGCAGCCGCACTTTTTAAAACAGGTCAAACATGAGTCATTCCTCAAACACCAGGCGATGTAAAACAACTCAAAATAGACAAAAGCACTGCGGTGAGTCACTACATTCCTCTGTGCAGCTACGGTATATAAACATAAGGCTCCGTGTGTAGTCTTTGTATTTACACGTACAATCCAGAAATGTGTGTGTTTATTTGAAATATTCCAAATAGTATTTTGAAAAAAAACGCTGACTTGCTGCAATATTTGGGGATTCTAACTTTTCCCAAACCCCAAAATCCTCCAGTGGGTTTGAAATCTTTATCTTTATCTTTAAAAACAACTAAAAAATAAAACATCAATCAGAGAGAGAAAGTGTAAAAACAGGAATAGTCAGCAGATTTTAAACTTTCTAATGATCCTTGAACTACTCAACTGCCATTCCATGATAAAGAAAAATATCAAAATGTCAGCTGAAAATTATGATATTCCATTAAAATGACTTTTTTCTACATGTCGCATTATAAAATATTGACTTTGGGGCCTGTTTGCATTAACCTCTTAATTTTAATTTTATTGTTATTATTATTATTATTTTATTTGTATTTATTTATTTTTTATTTTTATGTATTTTTTAATTTAAATATCTTTTTATTTTCTTTATATTTTTTATTTAAATTAATTTTTTAAAAATGCGCATCAAACAAGAGCTGGGGTCTTATGAGGTTAACCTGATGCGCTAAAAAAATAAAAATAAAAATTCTGCACTCATCAGCACAACTGAGACACAATAAGTGACTCTGCTGCTACCAACAGTCACAAAACAAAAATTATGGAGTTTTCAGCTGAACCGCAGGCTGTGTTTACACAGAGCAGAGAGAAGACAAGTATAGAGACTAATTATTATCAGTAGAAAAATGTCTATAGTATGAAGAACCACTTTTTTTGTATTGGTACAACTGTGGGCACTGTACAGTTTTGTGAAATGAAATTTCAGCTTTCATTTTTCTTTTTATAACATAAGACATTTCTGAGTTCTCTCTGCTTCTATCTATGGTTGTTCTGTTTCCATAGAGATGCAGGACTTTATGTTGCAGAGACAAATGATCCCACAGTGAGTGAAAATCTGACACGAGCAATAAAAAACCATCCAGAAACTGTTTTGGTTCCAGAGGGTTAATGTAGTTCACAATACAGTCGCTCTATGTGAGGTGTTTTTTTAGAAACTTATTTTCCCAACTACTTATATAAAGTTCTGTGCTTAGTTAGCAGCTGATTCTCGCTTCTTCTTTTTTTTCCTCCTTTTTCTCACTTCTTTGTCAACACAAGGCCACATGTCACCTTGTTTACTGTAAATTATGATAATAGGCGTCCTCCTGCAGAGAGAAGTCTAACAGTTGTTTGTTTATGGCATTAAATACATGAAAAATCTCTTTAACTCTCTGAATTCGAAGCGGTCTCTGTCCATTTTATATACTCCTGTCACATTTTCACTCACTGTTGGCTCATTTTTCACTGCAATATAAACTCCTGCACCTCTGTGGAAACAGCGCAACCATGACCAGAAGGAGAGAGGACTCAGACGTGTCTTTTATGCAGTATAACAAAGTTAGAATGCCATAGAAGAAAAAACAAAGTTGAATTCCTTAGATTATTTTACAAAAACTAAAAATCTTGAAACTGACATGTTCAAATTTTTTCCAAGGGCCTACAGATGTTACCAATACTGGAAATAAAAATAGTGACTCTGAGTACTACAGATATTTTACTGCTATTTTTATTTTGTTTTTATACTCATCTCCTATCTGCTCCGTGTTATGATAGTTCCTGAGTATTTGTCACGACTCTTTGTCAGCTGAGGCCCTCATGGCTTCTCAGTTGTGCCAAAATTTGCAGATTTGTTTTTAGTTTTTTGACAGAATCTGGTTCGAGCAAGCAGTTTTTTTAATGTGACACAGTCGTCATATATGACATGTTCAAGGACCGTCGGGAATTTTAAAATCTTGCATTTCTCTCTAAGTTTCTGGTTCTGATGAATGGTATAATTTTGGTGATTATTCAGAGTTAACGTGCCAGGTTTGGGGGTTCAGAGGGTTAACTGTTATTATTAGGTTCAGCATTTAGTCTGCAGCTAATTCATGCTTTTTTCACAATTTTTCTCTTCACTTTCTATCAACAGAACATCACACATCACCTTGTTTACTGTAAATTATGGTAATCAGTGTCCTCTTGCAGAAACAAGCCTAACAATTGTGCATTTGTTGCAGGAAATATAAATACAATCGTATTAAACTAGTGTTTTTAGTGTAGGGGAATAAAAAATGTAGATGAATAGATAATAGTTTTAAGTATGCAGCATCATCTTTTATTCAGAAAGCAATCATTTGTGTCTGCTTTTCTCGTTGCAGTAAATCTGGAGGAAGTTCTAGCCTGGACGTTGCCACGGGAACCCGCAGGCCCACCCCACCTGGCACAGGTGAGGTCACAGGGTTTCCCTATCGAGCGGTGAGACGCGGCGTGCGCGTCTGCGTGGGCGCTTGTGCAATCCAGAGAAAGCGAGCTGATATTTAGACGAAGGCTTTTAATTGGCTGGTTAGTCAGGCGCGATGATGAATCAGTGGGTTGCCGTGTGAAGTGAGCGAGGTCTGCAGAGGTCTGTCATTAGCACACAGGACGGGACGGAAATAGAGCCGAGAACGGACCGCACTCATTAAACTTGTTAAGCATGTCTGGATTGTGCATCAGTGGGACGACTGCTGGATAAGCAGACAGACGGCAGGTGAGAAGGAAATGAAAATGGGGAAACTAAATAGGATTTTTTTTAACCATCAGATAGAGCGACTGAGCCGAGGTTCACACATGTATGACAGAGATCCTCAGTAGCTGATCTGACAGAAAGGTGAAAGTTTGACGTTTTATTATATTTACTCCGGCTCTAAAGAGAGAGTTTGATGAGAGATCACACATCTGTCTGTTTCATATCAAGCTACCAACAGCAGCTGGTTAGTTTTTGCACACAAATTTAAGTCCCTGAGCTTTGTCGCCTTGTATTTCCACTCTTTATGTGAAGCTAAGCTAACCAGCTGTTTGTCCATAGTGGCATTTATATGGTGTTTTATTCATTTCAACACCCGTGCACATTAAAAACAGCCACGTGCACATGATCCCAGTGAAGAAAACAGCTTCCGTACTCAAGAGGGAAGATTTATTCCCGCACACATCTTGTTGACTTCTGAGACTTTGGTTATTGCAGCGGCTCACTGATTAAATTTCAAAAGCGACTATTTTTTTTTTGCAACTGTCTATTTAGTGCCGCAGGAAAGAGTAAGGAAGGTTACAGCAAAGGTAAATTGGAATGTTATCAGGCTAAAATGTTGTTTTTTTTCAGCACTTCTTAACCACAAAAAGTGACTAAACAACATGTAATAAATGTCAGGACTGACTAACATCATAAAGGAGTCGCCATCCACGTCATTCAAGGACTGAAACACGCTCAGTGATTTATAGAAATAGGCCAGACGGCAGTGAGGTCGAGTAAGACAGTACACTTACCCACGTGTTGTACGTCAGCACCATTTGACGTCATTTGTACTGTTACTCCACTACAATTCAGAGGTACATATGATGCTTTTTACTCCATTACATATGTTTGATAGCTTTAGTGACTTCACAAATTTAGATTAATGATATAAAATAAATAAATCATAATGTGCTACAGTTGGAATGGCCTGCAGAGATGCCTTATGATTAGATTAGGATGAAACTCGATTGATTTCCAAATGGACCAGTCTGCATAATATACTTAGAATAGTTTTACTCGTGGTTCCTTTTAGTATATCCATCCATCCATTATCTGTACACCGCTTAATCCTCACAAGGGTCATGGGGGGCTGGAGTCTATCCCAGCTGACTCAGGGTGAAGGCAGGGGACACCCTGGACAGGCCACCAGTCTATCACAGGGCTACACTTAGAGACAGACAACCAAGCACATTCACATTCACACCTACGAACAATTTAGAATCACCAGTTAACCTCAACATGTTTTTGGACTGTGTGGGAGGAAGCCGGAGAACCCGGAGAGAACCCACGCTGCACAGGGAGAACATGCAAACTCCACGCAGAAAGATTCCGGTGACCCCACCGGGACGCGACCCGGCGACCTTCTTGCTGCGAGGCAACAGTGCTAACCACTGAACCACCCTGCAGCCCTTTTAGTATATTTTGCTATAAAAATTAGAATGCAGGAATATTTTTACACTGTGGTATTGTCACTTAGGGTGTCCCTGACCAAGTCCCCCCACCCCCATTTGATTTGAGTCATTTAATATACACCATCTGCCCAATCTAATGGCAAAACTCAGAAAAAACACACTTCAAGAACATTAAAGTCATTCAAATCCATCCAATGTATATGCTTGACAACTGAGTGGCTCTGCAGTGCATCCAAGTTGTTCCTTAATTAAGTTCTCTAAAATATTTTGGCTTTATATATTTTCAAACCTGTGAATTTTTCGTGGGGTTCAGAAATTGAACTCCCATCATCGTGAAATGTGGCGAGGACTACTTGTTTCTAGCAGATCCAAATAGTGGAAGGGGGATGGATTTTAATTTTTTGGCCTTCAAAAATGGAAGCAAGTGCACCATTTTACAACAAAGATGGTGTTATTTGAGTATTCATTAAGAAAAATCGTCTTAGTTACCATCTGTAGCATCCTGCTCGCCCTATGATAGCTGTGTGACGTAAACAAAGGATCGGATTTAGGTGTGTGCTCAGTAAATTTATGCTGATTAGTTTTTTGAAAAAAAGTCATCCCTATTTGTTATTTCTACTTAGATATAACATTTGAGTACTTATTCCACTTCTATGGGTCAGAAACTGTGGTGTTCAAAGTGACCAATGAAAGGAGTTATCAGCCAATTTCCCGCCTCCAAAGTCTCAGAAGTCAGCTTCACAAATGAGTGTTGAGCGGTTTTGAGGGTCGAGCGAGCGCTTATCACCGCCCTTGACGTGCAGGATAGCATGTCTGCACATGGAGCTAACATGCGCCCTCTAAAGGACTCGTAGATACTGTTTTCTGCACTCGTATCGCGTGCACACATCTGGTTTCTGTGCACAGGTTTTGGGACTAACTAAACACCAGACATCTACCTTCCCACCAGAAAGTGAATGAGTTCCTAAACCTGTTAAATCCCAAACCCACCAGCCCCGTCCACCCTTCCTGGAGCTAAAACCCCTACATCCACCAACAAGCCTCTTTCCCACCTCTACCCTCCTCTACCCACTTCTTTCCCATCTACACTTGGAGTTTTGTTGCTTTCTCGTCACACTGAATTCACTTTCTGCTCCACATCTGTGCCTTTCTTCATGATAATCTGACGTGTTCTTCTTCAAACTTTCGTCAATGTTATTTCCAGTTTAAATCACGCTTTTTGTTTTTTCTCAGTCTGTGCCATCTCTTGCCTCTTTCTGGATGCATCTCACCATCTTCCTTCTATTTATTCTTCCCCCTTTTTGCTATTTTCTTTTTCACTTCACCTCATCTTGCTTTCTCCTCCTCCTTCTTCTTCTTCTTCCTCCTCTGTCTTCTGTCTCTGCACCGCCTTCCCTCCCCACCACCAGCTCACGTGGACATGTCCACGGTGGCCTTTGACGTTGACCCCCTCGACCTGGATGCCGAGGAGCCCCCTGAGTCGCAGGGTGACCCTCGCTCCTCCAAGGGCATGTCGGGCAGCGTAACATCCCCCCAGGCCAACGCCCACCGACTGCCCTTCTTTAAGAAGGTAACATTAGGGCCCCAGGACAACCTTTGCTTACCTCCGTCCTGCATTTTACACCCCAAACTTCTCCAGCGTGTTGCTCAGGTGTGATCCTTCCTGCTCCTCTTCCTCGTTTCCTCACTAACTACTGCCGAGTCTAACACCGTTCGGCCCCTCAGGCTCCGGTCACGATGGTTACGCTGAGATATGTTTGTGCTTGTTCAGAGGCGTTGAACTAACCCGATGTGAAATGGCTGCTGCTGAATATCAGTCTGTTTTAAAATGAAACCACAGCGGAGCGTAAACTCTGCTTTTTAATCAGCTCCTCTCCCAGTTTCCTCCCCTCATCCTAACCTGTCGTCGATAACTAAATGTGCTCTCATGTTTTGTGCTTCTTTTTTTGTTTGTCTCTTCTGGCTTTTGTGTGGAATGAAACTGTAGGTGGCCCGGCTAAACAGAAACAGAAGTCGGTGAGTGTGGATTGTTCTTACGACTAACCTCTAACATTTTACTGTCTCCTCATTCTTTGTTTTCTGGTGTTTTCCTTCTTGTGGCGGTGGTGAAAAAAAATTGCGGTGAAGCCTCTGTCGTTTCCCTCAGAGCTGGTGTCACATCTGTTTGTGTGCAGATGCAGGTGCAGATACCCTGTTAGTCAGAGTGTAATGCATCCTGACACGCTTTCATTTTCATTTACGACGGCTGAGCTGAGTGACAGCAGCCCCGCGATCAGCTGTTTTCATGCTTTTCAGCACAATTTGAATTAAAGACATTCGAAGAAAGAGACACGGACAGTTGTTACAGCAGAAGTGAGAGTACGATATCGCTTAAATGTTAAGTGATTCAAAATCGGATCACCTTACAGTAATTGCCTCACTTCTAGGTTGAACAGTTGGGTGTTTGCGCTCATGTAAAATTAAAAACTTACAGTTTAGATCTATTATAATAAAAATACAGGCCCCACAGTCAGAACTCAATGCAACACAAGTCTCCTTTCATTACTGAGAATATAATATAATTTTTTAATACCTCGTGTTCCTTCGCACGAAGGACAACAAACTTCTGCAGAGATGTTGTGTCATTTTTCACAGACTTCTTCCCCCAGCTGCTCAAAAGTGTTCTATTTGAGTCAAGTAAGGCGACATACTCGGCCATAGTTATCCCTTTATTCTTCTTTAGAAACTCTTGTGTGATTTTGTGCTTTGGAAGGTTATTACGCTGAAATATTCCTCTTCTGCTAAGCTTCTGCTGAATCAACGTAGAAATCTATGAATATCATCTCTCCAACACCTTTTGCACTCATGCAGCTCAGTATCATCCCACCTTCACCATCAGGACTATGCATTCACTGTGGTCGTCCTGATCAAGTTTATACCAAACATGCTGGACTCCATCGGAGCTACACTAACTTATCTTAAAGAAAGAGTGTGCTCCCAGTATTTAGGCTATTTTTATTTGTCAAGAACAGCAAGCAACAGTATTCTTCTTGGAGGTTGTCTAAAGTTAGCGTTATACAATGTTATTCTCACTGTCTAAGCATCACAGTAACTCTATTTTGCCAAGTCCAAATCAGCTGCCATCTGTTTTTAGAGCTACACTGTGCACATAGTTCACTGTCCGTGGAGTCATTTTAGGAGTGACGACCACTGCAGCTCTGATTAGTGGCACTATGTCTCCTTCTATACCTCCTGATTACTGCTGACACTGTGTTTTATTGATTTTTTAGTTGGTCACCAATCTTCCTTATCTTCCATATTTGTAAAGTCTCACATAGACACAGTCTATAGGTCCAAAACTGACAAAGTTCTGCTGGTCTCATGTTGTTTTAGAACCATGTTTTTGTAGTTAGGCTGATTGGAAACCACAGGTTTACTCACTTTTGTTGCATTCTTCTAATTTTGGGGAGAGTTTTCAATATTTATTTTTGATTGCAAATGAAAGGACACACTCTACTGTTCAACTTAGAAATAAAGCAATTAGTTAGAAGTGATACGATTTAGAATCATTTGGCATTTAAATGATATTGTACTCACTTCCGTTGTAGAAGAAGAAAAAGAAGCTTTATTGTCATTGTACAAAAATACAACAAAATTTCATTTGGCAACATCTTTGTAGCAGCTAATATGGTCACAGTACATCTATGTATTTATTATAAATTATTATATATTGTATCTTGTTTACCATATCACAGCATTTTCTCAATTGTACTCTAGTTTCAAGTATTTTTAATTCGCTTAAGTAAGTTTACATTTAGTGTGAATTCGCTTTCTTCCAAAATCATGTTTTTTATATATTGAACTTCAATATAATCCCAGAATTTAACCAAAAGTATTTAAGGTTTTCCTCTTTATTCACATTTTATCTGTGAATCACAGTATCTCTACCGTGTATAGAATGTGGTCAGAGAGGGACAGTAAAGCAGCTCTGTTTTCAGGACACCTTTGTTCCTGTTACACACTCTCCTCTAAACTGTGCTCATGTTATTCAAAGCGAATGAGTAGTATTGTTATGTTCAGTCCTCTGGCTCTGCCCCTTTATAGACAAGAGCCATTTGGAAGCTTTTAAAATATATATTTTTAGCTTCTGCGAATACAAATGAAGTGAAATAAGCTTCCGTAGCTCTGCTTTATGTAACGTAATGCAGAGGAACAGGACACTCAAGCACTATCTCCTGCCTGAAGGGCTGTACAGCATGAACAGATGAGGGGGCGTGCTCAGAATATAAATGTACAGTGGCAAAAAAAAAAAAGAAAAGAAAAAACACCCATCCAATTTCATTGTTGTCAGAGTATATAGGATGTGTGACTGTTTTCACCCCAGTCTCGCTGAAAAACAGTTTCTAAAGAGGGCAGATGCTTGTGGCTCTGTTACGGATGAGTCACACTCTTTCATGATTCATAATGTACAAATACGCCAAAAGTTCACGCGCTGCAGTATGGATTGTTTTTGTGCGTGGGTGTTCGGTTTAAGTGTCCGTGTCGGTTATAGGTTTCTCCATTTTTAGTGTAAATGGATAAAGAAAAGCCACAGACTACAGCGTCGTGTGTAAAAGGCTCTTTATAGTCAGCTTCTACCTTAAAAGGGAATCCAGAAATGCGGTTGTTGTTGTCGTTGCAAAGCGAGAAACAGGACTTGAAAAATCCAGGTGGAAATTTGGAAGTCTAAAACGCACCAGCAGGTTTACTTTTTTTTAAAAATCACACCAAAATCACACCATTCATCAGAGAGAAGCTGTAAAAACAGAGACAGTCATCCGATTTTTAACTTCTCGAAGCTTTTTGAACTGTTTATCTGTGATATGCCTTTCTGTCACAAAGTCAACCAAAATCAAACCCAAAAATTGGGATATTTCCTCAAAATTGCTTCACTCTACATTACATAGTGTCATTTTTTTTAATTGACAAAAAAAAAAGCCATTTGCTGTAACCAAATTCTGTAAAAAAAAAAAAATAATAATAAAAAAAAAGCTAATAATTTAGTGCTTTTTGGTGAAATCATAAAGCCATCAGTGATTCAGCTGTGACCAACAGTCATGTGACAAAAATTTAAAGACTTTTCAACTGCAGGCAGTGTTCACCTAAAACAAATGCAAAATACAAACTTGTGATGCACGATATTAAAATTTCTGGCCGATTCCAACATCAAGATTTCTGATATCGCCGATAACCGATATTACCGATGTCGATATTACCAATTTTGGTTCACACCGAAAACTGAGTATAAGTAAGCACTGTGAGAATGTGAAAGCTATTCAAAAGACGCCCATACCAAATTAGACCACATAGTCTTCTTTATTACGCGACAAAAGTAAAACATATTTCAACATATTTAGCATTCAAGTCCAGGACCATTTAAGTCAAAACATCTGAAATAGCAGCAATGTCAAATGTAGAGGCGCTAATGTTAGACAATCATCAGCTAAATTTGTTCATCAGACCAATACCGATATATGGAAAAAACACTAATATCGGCCGATACCGATGTGGTCTCCGATATATCATGCATCCCCAATATAAATGTAATTATAAAATATCTTTAGTATGTAGAACCACATTTTTTCTTCCCAGTATTGTGTCACCTGTGGGCACTTGAAACATATTGTACATGTTAATTCAGAGTTTTTGTGATTTTTAAAAACAAACATTCAAATAAATTTACCTTTTAAGATTTGTTTTTTTATCATGTATGGCATTATAATGAGTTCTCTCTACTTCTAGCCATGATCATGTTGTTTTATATGATTTATGTTGCAGTGAAAAATGAGCCCACAGTGAGTCAAAATGTGAGAACAAAGAACAACAAAACATGCTGCAGATGGCTTCGGAAATCGTGACAGATATCTGTGCAAAAAAAAATGTGAAACTATCTTGCATAAACGGGTATATTTAGCTTTGAGGAAGTTCTGCAAATTCTAACAAGTTTCATCCCACGTGTACAGAACGGCATTTTCACTCTAAAATCAGCGATTACTGGCGCTGATTATTTAACAGTTCCCACCCGGTGCTGATGCATAACAAAAAAGAGGAGAAGGTGCGAAGCATGACGTTTGAGAGCTGCGGCACAGTCACGAGAGCTCCTTTCCTCACACCCCGGCGTCTGGTTTAATTATGGACACTTTAATTATGTGAGACTGCAGATGAAGAAATAGAAGCTTTTTTTTTTTTTTCCTTCAGTAGAATAATTGATCCCTGCCTCCCAACATTCATAGACAGTCAATAAAACAAATGGACTCCGGCGTCTGAAACTCGCCATCCATCAATCTGACCAGAGGGAGGGTGGTGGTGGAGGAGGAGGGTTTCTTTTTGTGTTAATGTTGATTTATGCGTGATTTGTGTTGAGCTCTTTGTGTGCTTTCCTGACTCAGATGGAGCACGTTCCTCCCTACGATGTGGTTCCCTCCATGAGACCCATCATCCTCGTCGGACCTTCACTCAAAGGCTACGAGGTGGGAATAGAAATAAACAAAATGTACACAAATCCACATTATTTTTGCTTTCAGAGTGTGTTTCCAATGCCTGATTGCTTTCCCCCAGGTGACAGACATGATGCAGAAAGCGCTCTTTGACTTCCTGAAACATAAGTTTGAGGGCAGGTAAGAATCCCAGCCATGATGTATGCACCATCCGTGTTGCTTTTTCTTTTCTTTTTTTTTCTTTGTTAATGCCCTGGATCTGTGTTTCAGGATATCCATCACACGGGTGACAGCAGACATCTCTCTGGCCAAACGCTCGGTCCTCAACAACCCCAGCAAACACACCATCATCGAGCGCTCCAGTACTCGCTCCAGCCTGGGTAAGACAGTCAGGATCGTGTTTTTCTTCTTTACCACGTGATAAAAGTACAGCGCAGAGATATTATTATTATTATTATTATTTCGGTGGAGATGAGGCTTTTCTGTTCATCACATCGTGTTGCTGGACATTCATTGAACCTTTCCCCGTCTGTGTTTCATATCTATATGGCTTTAAGTGTGTTTCTTGTGTGTTTAGACCGACTCACCTCTGAGTTTATTACTAAAGAAGCGACAGAAAGAGGACAAAACATCGCATTAGTATTTTTATATTAGCAGGGCAGATAATGTGGAATTGATTCAAAAAGTAATGTCTGTGTGCTTAGACGTATCACAATGATGTAGTTTTATTAGTTTTGGGACAACAATGGAGCTCAATGCCACAGATAAATAAACTGTATCAGACTTCAGATAAACAGATATTTGTTGAATTCATGGCTGGCTTTTCATTGGACACAAATGTGGAAAATCACCAGACTTGTAGTTTTTAGATGCAGTTTGGTTTGCAGCTTCAAATGAAGCACATTTACCAAAAAATACCGTTAGTACTTATAGATAGATAGATAGATAGATAGATAGATAGATAGATAGATAGAAACTATATATTTGGCAGAGATAATGTAAAAAAAAAAAAATCTTTGTCCACCTTCCAAATTATTCAATTTATCTTTGAAATTTTTTTTTAATGATTTTAGTAAAAAAAAAAAAAAAATTACAATTTACAATTGTACAAATTATAATCACAATGACAAACATTTCAGATCATATCAAGTGTAGCACATGTTTTCTCATGTTAGTTTACATAAAAAATCTTGTTTATTTAATGTTGAATTCATGGATTTACCTATTAAAACATGTAAAACTACCATTATTACTATTGTGTATCAAATAGATCTTATTTCTTAGGTTATTTTACCTTAGACATGTAAATTCACAGCACACACATTCTATAAATTACAGATTTTTTTTTTCATGTAATTCCAAGTGAGAGGTGATAAAGAGGTACAAAGCGTCATCATTGTGCATCATCCAGAGACCTGAAAGTGTCACTTTTTTTCCTTTTGTTCCTGCTCTGATTTCCTGAGTCTGATCTGGCCTCCTCTCTCTCTTCATCCTGTCTCTCCTCTCCTTCACCCATCCTCCCCCGTTTATCTCCCATCCTCCTCCTCCACTGTCTTTTGATTCAGACGTACTGGGTACGTATGCTCTCTGCTCGCAAACAAAACAACCAAGCGTCTATTCCTCCTCCTCCTCCTTCCCCACTTTTCTTCTAACTATATTCATCATCTGCTCATACATCGTCTGCCTGTCTGCCTGCCCGTCACTTTCTCTGTTCCTCATGCTTCTGTGTGACAGCCTGTAGTCTCTAACAAAAAGAAAAATAATTACCAAAACCCCGAGCTGCAAGAGATCTGTGGGAGGGCGGCGGCAGAGCGGCTGGTAGCCGCTCCACAGCTTCATCTTTATGCTGTGACCCATGATGTTACGTCTGCACGCTATCCGCCTGCAATCACACCCCACGATTGCACACAGATTTCTTTTTTTTTATTCCTAGTTTTAATAATTATAGGAAGCCCAAATTAAAACTGCTGCATCAAGGAGCATAGATTATTGCTATTTATTTTTTACTTAATTTTATTTTTTGTGCAGAAACTGGTTAACAGTGTATTTTTTGTCAACGTTATCCCTACATTCTATCTACCTGCAGTCACATCCGGTGATTGCACCCACATTTTTTAAGTACTCTTTCCTAGTTTTAATAATTATAACAAGCACATATTTAAACTGCTTGCATCCAGAATCTGATTCGCATTAATGGTGTATTTTTTTTAATATGACCCATGATGTTATTCCCTACATACAGTCGTCCTCACTGAAATAAGTTGAAATTGACAAAACTAATAATAAATAAAAATGTAATGAACATCATGACATTGCTTTTGAATTTTGGTTCAACAGGTTTGTTTTTTTTTAACAAACAACAAGCATGATGGGACCCATAAACTAATATTTAGTTGAACAACCCTTTGAGTCAATCACTGCAATCGAGTGTCTCAATCAGACTTCTGCACCTGTTGACAGGTGTTTTGATTTCATCATCAGCAAAGTGTTCTAATTTATCTGTGACACCTTTTTTTTTTTTTTTTTTTTTAATTATTCTTTTCAACCACAATTCAAAAGCAATGTTTTATTTCACTAAATTATAACGTAGCAAATTTTTATTTATTATTACTTTTTTTAGTTTCTAGTTATTTGAGTGACTATTGTGAAGTTTGCCTTTTCTTTAATGGAAGGGTGTGAATACATTTGAGGTTTACTGTACTATCTGCCTGCAGTCACTCCTGGTGGTTGCACCCGTAGAAGCTGGACCTCCTTCATGAACTGATTGCGTTGGGGAAGCAAGTGTCCCTCTGCAGTCAAATCCAAATTTGCACAAGTCTTTGTTGAGGTTAATGGAAGCCTCTGCTGCGAGTTAAAGTTCACGTTCCTTATCGTTCTGCAGAGGCCATGTTTAATTCTTCATCCTCCAGCCCTCACTGTTTGTCATAGCTGAGCCAGTCGTAGTTTCTCGGTGGCACCAAGGAACACATGATTTTTTTTATTTATTTATTTTTTTTACAGAAGCTGATTAATGTAAAAACAGAAATTTTGGCAATTTTTTTAAACAAGATATGTAAAATAAAGTGAGTTGGATAAAATATCGCCATTTAAGGCTTAGGTTTGGTTCATTTTTCAGATGAAACCAAAATTCTTTCATGATTATTGTTTATACAGTTTCAACTCTAATAAATCGTGTCATTTTGGTGGGTTTTTGGAAGTTAACCCACTGGTGGGTTTGGGGTTCAGTGGGTTCGCCCAAAATGGAAAAAATAATAAAAAAAATTTCATCCAAGATCTTTTTAAGTACGATTTCCTAATTTTAATCATTACTGCAGCAATAAGGAGCATTCATTTTGTGTTTGATGTGTGTAGAATCTGATCAGCGTTAAAGGTGTAGTCATGTAGAATAAAGTTATTGTCAACAAATAGCACAATTACCGGGTTACGTTTGGTTCACATGCTGCTCGACAACTTCATCTTTATCGCGTGACCCAAGATGTCCCTTCACACAATCTGCCTGCAATCACAGCCGACGATTGCGCCCAACGCTCTGCAGTCAAATCCAATAAGTCTTTGTTGAGGTTAATGGAAGCCTCTGTTGCGATTGCTTTATGCGAGTTAGAGTTCACGTTCCTTATCGTTGTGCAGCGGCCCTCCAGCTTTAATTCTTCATCCTCCAGCCTCTCTGGAGGCTGCAGAAACGTCTGCAGGCCTCGCCTGTCTGCAGATTGCCTTTACCCCTGTTATCTCTTTCTGCCGCTGGGTTGGCAGCACGAACACCTCGGAGGCGCTGAGGTTTGACCAGACAGCCGAGGAACATTCTGCTTTTCACTTCTAATCTCTCTCCTTACACGTCAACAGTCTGATAAAAGGAAAAAAAAAAAAAACGTGAGGGAACTGTGTTGGAAATGCTAAATAAACGGCTGCTGTCGAGGAACAACGGAAAGAAAACGCAGACTCGAGTGGTTCACCTGATAGAATAATTACTGCTGTGCCTGTTGGCGCTAACAAAAACTAATGTTCCACTTCATTTGTTTAATGAGGATGCTTTTGTTGTCGCCGTCGTCGTCGTCGTCGTTTTTTTTCTGTTTTAGTTACATGGTGAGAAATTGTGCCCTTATTGTAAGTTACTCCACAGGCATCTCATTCTTAAGTGCCTCCTTCCTTCCTTCCTTCCTTCACAACTTTGAAGATTAAAAAAAAAAAGCTTAATGTCGGGAGGCGGCAACAGAATGAGGATGCTGCAGTGTTTCCATTTAGCCGTGCATAAATGGAACTTTTAACTGTGGTCCGATCTAATTCATACGCTTTTTTTTATTTTTTATTTTTTGTTTTAATCTAAAACCTCGACATGCATGAGTAAGTACTAACATGTCGGCGCGCAGAGGTGTGCAGTCTGCTCGGAGACAAACGCATCATTGTTGTGCTGTCTCACTGTATTTATGTGTTCTATCTTTTTTCCCCCCCTCCGGGCCTTCAGCGGAGGTGCAGAGTGAGATAGAGCGTATCTTCGAACTGGCTCGAACCCTGCAGCTGGTCGCTCTGGATGCAGACACTATCAACCACCCCTCTCAGCTGGCCAAGACCTCCCTGGCTCCCATCATTGTCTATATCAAAATAGCCTCGCCCAAGGTATGTCCCGATAGTAGTAAACCAATCTTTCATGCCTGTTATCTTGCAGTTAATTTACGCTCTGTGATGTATTTCTTGTTGCGGTGACTCCCTGCAGGTTCTCCAGAGGCTCATTAAATCCAGGGGGAAGTCTCAGGCCAAACACCTAAATGTGCAGATGGTTGCAGCAGACAAGCTGGCCCAGTGCCCACCTGTGAGTTTAGCTTTTTTTTGTGATAAAACAACTGGCTGGCAGGACTTTCTCGTAACCCTCTGCAGTCGTTTCTGGGTGGTTTTTGCTCCATTTTTCTTCACTGTGGGCAAATTTTCCCCTGAAACACAGAATCCAGCACCTCTATGGAAACAGCACAACCATGACTAGAAGTAGAGAGAACTGTTTTTTTTTTTTTTACTCTTTATTTTATTAAAAAAAAAGAAAATTGTAATCAACATTTGCAGCATTTTTCCCAGGGCCCATAAGTGTACCAACACCAGAAAAACAAATCATGGCTCTCCATACTAAAGATATTTAGCTACTTACATTTGTAATTTGTTTTCACACTTTCTGAATTTTTGTCACGTGACTGTTCGTTGGAGTTGAGTCAGTCATAGTTTCACAGTTGCACAGAGGAGCACAGAATTCTTTGTTTTGTACAGAAGTTGGTTATTATAAATGCTTTATTTTGATAATTTTTTAAACAATATATGAAAAATAAGGTGGCTTAGATTTGGTTACGTTTTCTGGTAGAATATCATGTAAAAGATGAGTAGTTCAAGGACTTTGAGAAAGTTAAAAATCAGACGGTTCTTTGTGTTTTTACAGTTTTTGAGGCTGATAAATGATGTCATTTTGGTGGCTTGGTAAAGATAACATGTCTTTCGAACCCAGCAAACATTTTTCTGTTATGCAGGAACTGTTTGACATCATCCTGGACGAGAACCAGCTGGAGGACGCCTGCGAGCACCTGGCCGACTACCTGGAGGCCTACTGGAAGGCGACGCACCCGCCCAGCAGCAACCCTCCCAACCCGCTCCTGAACCGCACCATGGCCACGGCAGCGCTGGCCGCCTCCCCCGAGCCCGTCTCCAACCTGCAGGTACAGGTGCTCACCTCCCTGCGCAGAAACATGGATCTGTGGCCCGACATGGACGGTGCCGTAGCCGGCGAGGGGAAAGAGGAAGAACACGCTCTCTGAAGTCCGGCAGGGGGGGGATGGGGGGGGAGACTCCGGCAACTCGACCCAAACTCAGCAGCCCTGAAGGAGGATTAAAACCCTGTTTATGCTGTATATAGAAACACACAAACACACCTATGCGGGACACACAAATGAGCCCACTCATGAACACCTACAAGTAACACGACCTAGTCTTTCCTTCTGTTGAAAACTGTGAACTCAACGCAAACTGGACTCAAGGATTCGCCCATAAGTCACCTCCACCCCCCCGAGGCTGCTTCCATGTCGCTGTAATCAAGAGTAAAATAATATCTGCTGCCCCCACCCTGCCCTCTTTAGCTCCATGGCCTCCTTTTTTTTTTTTTTTCTCCTGCACTTTTTTTCTTCTGGGAGGCTGACTCCAGTTCGCTGTCCTCCTCCGTGTTGCCATGGCACCGCCCCTGAAAACAGCAAGTCATGTCCGCCTCTTCAAATAGAAACGCTCAGTTTGGTGGAGGCTGTTGCTAACGCTCTGTCCACTTTAATCAATTTATCGGAAGCGTGGCGGCAAATTACTAATCAGTTTGGTTTGTCTTCCTTCACTCACTGCTGGCTGCTCAGCAGCTGTAATGAGTCGCATGCTGTCGGACTACGTTCATGTTTTTGACAGTGCTGCACCGTTTTTACATGCAATCGTGCAATAAGTGATAAAAATAGCTGCTCGAAAAAACTTGTTGGTGTTTCTTAGTTGATGTGAAACTGCTTCGGGGCTGAGCTTTGTCGTTTTGTAGTCTTAGACATGTCTCTGCTTTGTTCTGCTGTGAGCTCAGTCTGCCAGCAGGTGGCACTCTCGTACAGGTAGAAACTCACCTCAGCTAGAACGCTTCCATCCCAGCAAGAACTTATTTTGTTCTATAAACTGTCTGATAAAGTTCTGCAAAGTTCTAGTAATGTTTTCAAAAAGTTTTCTTTTAGTTCCCAGAATGTTCTTTTTAAAGGCAAGAAAAAGTTTCTTCTAAGACATTTCCCAAATGTTGCATTGAGAACAATTTTAAAGAAGAATGCAACATCCCCAAAGTGTTCTCAGAATGTTACAGGCAAAATGTTCCACCTATGAATTATGGAAACATTTTATAAAAACACACTCTGCCCTCTGAGGCCTCAATACCGTCTTGAAAACATTTTTCGAATGTTGGTTTAAGAACATTCTTCTTTTGTTATCATGATCTGACAGCATCCTACAAACATCCTTGGAATGTTTTGTCTTAGTTCACTTTTTAACCTCAAAATATCCTTAAATCACTCTTGGATTGAAATGTATTCTTTCAAACATTATTAGAACTTGTATGTAACGTTGGCCTGCTTGCTTGCTGGGATGGTTTTACAAAGCAGAACTTATCTGCTTTTACTAACTCAGTAACGACTCCTGTGTGTGTGTTTGTCGGCACCGTGGAACTTTTAAGTGTGAGTTAGTCTTTGCACTGTGCAAACCTGGAATATATGTGGAAAGCTTGAACACTTGGGTCTGCGTTTTGTTTGCCTTGTGTGCTGAACTAACCGCTGAATGTTTGCTGTTTGTGTCTCTGCATGGTTGTGGTGTTGCATGGCGGCGGCTCGCTGCAGGGGCCGTACCTGGTGCACGGCGAGCAGAAGCGTGACGGGCCTCTGACGGAGTGCGGCGGTAGCGGCACGCTGCACGACTACCAGACCGACCTGGAGGGGAAACGTCAGCAGCAGCAGCACCACCAGCAGCAGGCGTACCTGCGCTCCTCTCGCGGCCAGCTGCGAGGAGGCAGCGGCCGAGGCCTTTCCCGGCAGGACACCTTCGACTCCGAGACCCAGGGCAGCCGGGACTCGGCCTACACCGAGGCCGGCGACTCCTGCATGGACATAGAGACCGACCCGTACGAAGAGCCGGAGCCCTACCGAGGCGGCGGAGGGAGCCGCCTCCACCTGGCGCAGCATCACGGCAGGCAGGCCTCCTGGGAAGACGAAGGCGCAGAGCCGGACCAGGAGAACCTGAACCACCCTCCGATGCCGAGCCAGACGCAGCCGCACGGACGCGCCAAGCTGAGGGAGCGCTACTGCCAGGACCCTGTGGAGACGGGGGCCAACATGAGCCGCAACAAGAACCAGGACGACTGGGGGAGGGACGTCTACATCCGCTGAACCCTCATCACGGAAGCAGACTGAGGACAGACGGGGAGGTTTGGGGCCACGCCGGTCAGGCTAACAAAAAATCTGTTTACATCCCAGTACAATGTAAAGAAATCCATCAACTGCCAGATGCCATCTTCTTGCAATTCAATTTATTTATGTTTAAAAAAAAAAAAAAATACTATTGGTCTGTTTCTTTTTTTTGTTTCCTATGTTAATACTGCATGAATATCATGGATTTCTATACTGACAGCACGGGGACAGTAATTGTGAATCTGTACGACTCGATCTCTCCTTCAGTTGTAGAGTGTGAAGGCTGGTAGAAACTGTCGTGTCCGTCCTCTGCAGTCTTAAACAGGGTCTAACGTCGCCGTCCCCATGTGTGAACAGTGTCAGGGTTTCTCTTAATCAGTGCTTTTGACTTTCAGGGTTTCCTCCCAGAACTGAGATCCAGAAGTCTCTCACCTCCACTCTCTTATCACCCGGACCTTAAAAAAAAAAAAAGAAAGAAAAAAAAAAACAAGCTGGTGGAGGAGAAGTCGCCATATTTTAACAAAATTTATCAATGTTGCTACACTCGCTGTTGGCAAAGAATACACTCCAAAGATGTTTACTTCTTCCCTGAACCTGGCTCATGTCCGAACCCCATTTCCTTCTTCTTCTTCTTCACGGGTGCTGAGTTCACCTGCAGTATTCACCTGTCGTCTGGTTATTTGAGTTTTCGTGTGAATGAAGCGTCCTGCCTTAGTCACCCCTTATTTCAAGAAAACTCCAATCACAAGTGCCGGAATGTCTCGCCAAGCCATGTCCACCAACTGCCACGGTGGGATGTCTTAACTCTTGTTACACTCGTTTTCATACCATTTCTTTGTGTCTTTGTGAGTCCCAGCGCGCCGCTCATCTCGTTTTCTTTGCTTCGTCGTCTGTTTTTGTTTTTTTCTTTTTTCTTTCTTTTGTTCAGGGCTGGTGATTAAAAATAAAAGTACTCGTGTGTGTGGTTGATCACTCCCAGATTCCACCCCAAACAGCTAGCTTGTCTGATATTAGATACCACTCTCTTCTTTCTCTTGATTTCTGACTGAATTAGTGTTGTTTTATTTTTCCTGTGAACATTTGCAATCTTCTTTTTTTTTTTTTTAAATTTTAAATCTTCAGTTCTTTGTGAGGTAGTGAGAGAGGAGTATCAAAGCGGGGAGGGGGGATATAGGATCAGCTCTTTGGTCTTTACTCTGGTTATCTATAATGGAGAATCCATGAATGTCTTTGGTGGGCCGCTGCGGCTTTCCACCCTGTCTTCAGCTGAATAAATAAATATTAAATAATGATCAGTAAATAATGTTATTGTTGCGTTATCGCAATTGTTAAAAAAAAAATAATGAAACAACATGTATCATTGGTGCCTGATTGTAGCTACATTTTGCTTTTTCTGCCTTTCATTTTTAATCTGTGGATAAATTCGTATTTTAATTAAAAATTTAATGAGAAAAAAATGTCATTGTGTCACTTTAAATGATTAAATAATGATTTTCAAACGCAGATTCCAGAAAATGTGTGTGTGCACATTTGATTCAGTTTAGAGCCACAAGTTCCTTTGTTGCCTTAAACATTTCAGTTAACGGCGTATAAATAATTGGTTCAGTGTCATCTTCAAAGCTGTGAAAGTGTAAAACCAGCTGAAAATTAACTGGACTTGGGAAATCAAATTAATTACACTTAAGATATTAAGTTGAGCCCTGCAATAGACTGGTGACCTGTCCAGGGTGTCCTCTGTCTTCGCCCTAAGTCAGCTGGGATAAGCTCCAGCCCCCCGTGACCCTAGTGAGGATTAAGCGGTGTATAGATAATGGATGGATGGATGGATGGATGGATGGATATTAAGTTGAATCAGCTAGTCACATAGACAAAGGTTACAAAGTTAGTTTCGCTTTGCATTTTTGTAATTTTGACAGTAAGTTCTTGAAATATCAGCCCGACTAACTCAAAATCAGTTCATTTATTAAAGAATCTTTTATTTGAAATACATTTTTTTTTGCAATAACTTTAGGATATTTAATGAAGCCATGCACAGTTTTATCTTCATACTATGATTATTGTCAGAGGTACAGGCCTTTAAACATGGGATGGGTGACATTTTGCACTTTTTATTTACTTGTTCCATCATTTCTAAGCCTCAGGGCTGAAAAGCACATTTGAATTCTGTTTAAACCTAAATCAGTTTTGAATCCACTCTAGATGTCACAATCTAAAGACTAAATCAGGTTTTGTTGTTTTTTTTCTATTACTAACTTTGAGCATTGATATTATGGGATGTATCGTAGTTCCAACAGCAAAACTGCAGCAGTTTAATATCTGTGATAGGGTCATAGAAACAAGCATTGGTGCCCTGAATGTGTTTTCTGATAATTCACCAGAGAAAACTTTAAAAAGTGCATGTAGGGTTAACTTTCAAGGCCCACATCAGCATGTGTGATGGTGATTGGTCAGAACAAGTTATACACGTTGCATTTGATACCAGGATCATCTTCTAAATTCAGTCAGAGTCTAAGTTAATTTTCTAATGTAGGAATATTGTGATGCTTATTTCATTTCATGTGGGTATCTCCTTTGCGTAGGAAGTTATGAGGCTCACAAATGCTGGGGAAAGATCTGAATTTCTAGCCTCTTCCTGTGCACTTCAAGGGCCTGTAACTGAAAATATTTATAGTATCAAAATACCATTTTCAGTTTCAGTATGATTTTATTAAACACACTAAAAACCTGTAAAGTTGGTTTAGTTGGTTTTATGTGACCTAACACAGGTGTTAAAGCCACGACAATCTTTGAGGCTCCTGTCACAGTGAGAAAACTTACAGGACTAGAGGTGTGGAGCTGAATTAGAAACTAACCTCAGTCATGCGGAAGAAAAAAGTAAATAAAAAAATCATGCCGCAATTTAACAAAGCCACACAACAAGTTTCTACAATGTCTGGTTTCTCAACCTTGACAACCATGCATCATGGAAAAGTCTGCTTTTATGGTAGTTTTGTTACTCATAAACCTAATTTAAAAAGTTGGGTGAACTCCCAGCTGTTAAATCATTCAAACTTATGGCTCAAGTTTTAAGAACTTGTGTTTTTAAGTCCTGAACCATCCATCCATTATCTATACACCGTTTAATCCTCACTAGGGTCGCAGAGGGGCTGGAGTCTATCCCAGCTGACTTAGGACGAAGGCAGGGGACACCCTGGACAGGTCAAAGTCCTAAAGTGGTCCAACAATTTTTAAAAATGTATATTTTCAACTTACTAGAAATGAAAATAAAACTCACGTGTTTATATTAAGAGAACTAAGGGAAATGAGTGGCTTTGACTAAATTCCTTCATGATGTTTTACAGTGCAGGAACTGAAGGATACAATGGAAGCTTCTCTTTCTTTTCTTGAGCTTAACCTAGATCTTCTTTCGTCATCACACTGGAACTGTATTGTCACGGGGCTTTGCTGGGTGCAGAGTAAAGGCTGTTGACAGAACAACATTCCTTCTCAGGAACAACGTCTTCCGGGACATTTTCTCACTTTACTGTTACCTAATCAGCCATCACAAGAAATTCTAAACTTACATTGCAGCACATTTGATTACACCACCCGGTGTAGGAACACAATAAGTTAGGGTGTAAGGTTTGAAGGTACAGCTGGTTCCAGGATGTGGTTTTTATTTTCTGACATTCGGTGCTCTTGTCAAATCATTATCTGCTGATCTGCAAAAGGAGGAACAAACACGATTCTGGTTTCCGGCTGAAACCCAAACGTGAGCCTCACATCAGAGTTATTTAAGAGGGTGAAGATGACTGTAACCTGAAACAACTGAAACCTGAAGTTAACACCCTGCAGTCAAATATTTTCAGTACAGATGCATTACAGCAAGTTGCATTTCACTGGAAGCTTTAGATTTGATGGATTTGTCTATGTAGAGTTTGTTGCGTCTAAATCAGGTAATTTGGTATAGCATATAACATTATAGGTTCTCAACATTAATATTTAAATTAATCAGGAAAATTTATCCATCCATCCATTATCTATACACCGTGTTTAAAAAAACTTCTACAAGAGATCGGTTCTAAGTAATAAGATCAATATTTTTCCATCATTTTCCCTCTTGTTTATCCTGCGAATAAGCATGAAGAAAAATACAGTAATTCACCAATATTTTACAAAAATGTGACTTCTTCAGCATTGATACAAGTTGGTCATCACCTACTCATCACTTCTTTCAAGGATCATTCTCTACAACAATCATGCTGTCAGTCTTGGTAACATTGTCCTCAATGGTGTCAGTAGAATCAAGCTTCTCCAGCAATTCTACATATTCTTGGGGCTCACGTCCAACATCACCCTGTGGAACATTTTGAAGCAAATATATTTGAGTATGTAAATTTGTAGAAATCATATTAGACAAGAACTGTCAATAGGAAAAAATACAACAACCACAGCACCTATGGCCCCTCCCTGATCTTGTCTGCGGCGGTGAGGACAGTCCCAGTGCTGTCCACTCTCACACATATAACAACCTCCCTCCTCCCATCCTGCGTCCACGACCTCTCCTGTTGAAATTGTCTTATCAGCGTTAGGTTCGTCAGATAAAAACACATGATCTTTTGAGGCTTCTTTTTCACCTTGTGTGATTGCTCTCTTCATTTGGATTCCACCCTCTGGCAATCAAGCGCCAGTCTACTCCTGCTATCTATAGCTGAGAACTAGTTGCTCCAGCATTCTTACTGTTTCACCTGGGCCATTGTGAGGTGTAGTATTACTTCAGTGACTTTTCTTACATCTTCGCGTCCTCAGTAACACTTTAAGTCAGCAACGCCTACAATTTCTAATAAAATACTGATCTTGTCTTACCAGTTCGTTGATCCTGTCACCTCGGTCCTCCCCACCAGGGCAAAAACCTGGCCTCGCACTCCAAACCAGTCTCTTAAGGAAACTGGGATCGAGGTCTTGGGATCCCGGATGAGCCCCCGAGATATATCAGAAAAATTCTACAGCCGTAATACTTTAAAACACCATTAAAACTAAACACAACTGCAGTTTTGCAAGCTTGCAATAAAACAAAAGTGGAAATGAATTGAAAAGAAAACACAAATACAAAATGCCTGGTGTAAATCTCTGGTGTTAGCTAATATTAAATGCCTTTTTATTAAATGTCTTATAGGTTGGACTTTTAGAAATCTGTTATGTCTTTTATGAGACCTGTATTTTGCAACTGGACAGGATTTTTTTTATGATAGAACTTTCAAGAAGTCCTATAACTGCCTATAAGTAGTCGATGAGGGGTAAACACAGGGAAAATACCGGGTGTGCCCAGTGGAAATCCCGGGGACTCTGTTTTGGACCTGCTTTTGCTTTCTGTTGGCTCATATTAGTGTTCCTGTAAAGCAATAAGCGGAAGGTGCACAGTTTTACTTCCCTTTCCATTTATGGAGCGTCATGTGCGCGTCGTCCCGCGTCATCACCCCGCTCCGGTCGGCGGTGTGGCAGAACTAACGTCTCAGCCGTGAGCTGCCTTCAGGTGCTTCCGGAGAAACTGACGTCCGAACTTTGGGGACTCAAGAGACAACTGCTGGTACGTTCAGGTGCATTTTGTGAATATTGGTAACATCAGTGATGCTTATATGGAACTTTATTGTTCATTTCATGTTTAATTTAAACAGACAATAGTGGAAAAATAACAAACCAGACTAATATGTAGTGTTTTAAGCATATAAATAGACCACCAGGCCTCTTTGAAGAACATTTATCAGTTTCTTTATTGATCATAATTGACAATATGAGCCCATCTTAGTAATGTGCCAGTTTAAAGAGACCAATAACAGCATACACATTTTGATAACATGCATTTTGATATAATTTAATTTAAAAGAATATGAAAAAAAAATTATGTTATCATTTATTTTACTATAATTAATCCTACACAGCCTCTGTGGTGCTCTCCAATAATATCAAACCTCTATATTTTCTGCTTATTATCAGCTAAATGTGACATTAAGTTGCCAGACTGCAATAAAAATTAACAATGAGTGACTTATTGTTACCTGTGATTCTGACATTGTCAAAAATCAACACCGAAAAAACTCTATATTCAATTATACAGTCTATGTATAACACAGGGACATCAGTAGAAAAACACAAAAACAAACAAGGAATATATGTAAGTGTGTAAATACACATGTACACATTGCACAGATTCTTGTATTTGTATGAAGAACTGATAATATACAGAGTTTTTGTAGAAAATCTAGGCAGTCATGAGCAGTGCTAGTTGAAGATTTGAAAATATATACAGAACAAGCATCTCTAACACAAAGTATTCTTATATTTTTATGTAGTTTCCAGCCAGAAAAAAAAAATCCATTGGTCGAATAACAACTATAAATCAAAATTTGGCATGAGTAGGAATAATGTGGGCCTTTACTGTGCCGAAGATAGCAAAATAATCTTTATAAATTCAACAGAAACTGAACATAGCAACGTTTCCTGTTGTAAAACTCACTGAAAGACTGTTATATCATAGATACTGTAGCTACAGGTGGACGATAAAAACTTCGAGGTGAGCGCATGTGGTGATCCCCTGGCTGTGTTTACTATCCCGCTAAATCCCTCACCTGCCTCAACCTAAATAGTTCCCACAGCACCTGAACGCGTCGTTACTATGTCTTCGGTCGGTGAGTCATTGGGCTGAAACCAGCGAGGAAGCTCCGCCCACCGACCACGGGCACAGCCTGATATGAGAAGAAGGAACAGGCAGTGTGACAGTACGCTAAGGACACAAACTCAGGTTAGACTCCAACAGACGTCTTTCTTCTGGATTTATCTTCTGTTCTGATTGAAACCACTTGTTTGAAAATGGGCTTCCTGCTGACCAAGATGATGGCTGTGTTCGGGGACAAAGGTAAACCTGCTGCCTTTACTTTGTCTCTCTGTGTCAGGTGTTTTCTACCTCTTCTGTCAGTTGTTTTTTTTCAAAGCCTTTCAGGATGTTAATACCCTAAAAGATTTAAAGTAGTTTAATTTTTAAGGCCATACATTGTATTAGTGCTTGTGAAAGTACAGATTTGTGATGTGGACATTATGTACGCTCACCTTTGGCCTGTTTTTTGTTTTGTTTTGATTTTGATCGATATCTATAATCTATCAAATCTGTTTTTTAAAAATGTGTTTAAAAAGTGTTTACCATTTTCCAACCTCAATGCAGATCATCTACCTTTAAAATAATACTTTTTCTGGCTTAAATACAGCTAAAAAAAAGTGTAGTTTTGTGGTCAAATATGGTAAAAGAACCAACTATCGTCTATTAAAAAATACAGATTTTTGATGTGGACATTATTTACAGTTGTAGCCTAATTTCTTTGATGATTAATATGTAAATTAGTACTTTTTCATGATGTGTTTTTTTCTATTTGATTTTTTTTTTATTTGCTGGAAAAAGCTGTAAATGACCAGTTATTCTTATTATACGTATCTTTCATACAAATCGTGATAAATATCTGTAAAATAACACTTTTTGCTGATGTAAATGCAGTAAATACAGTGCAATTCTATGACTATATGTTGTGAAAGAACAGATTCCTGTTAATAGACATGCAGATTTTTGAACATTGCACATTTTGGAGCTTTTTAAAAAAATTAATAACATGGAAATCATTTCATGCTGTGATTTTAATAGTTATTATCTGTAATTTTGGGGGGAAAATACAAAAACGGGGGGAAATCTCGCAAAGACATAAAAAAAGAAAAAAGTTCTTTGAATCACTTTACTGTACGGCATGTCATTCTATTTAATTCAGTCTTTTGTGGTGTCATAGAAAACATATAGAACATATAGAAAACTCTGTAGATAAGATGTTCTGCTGAGCATATCACAACTCTGTACTGTCTTTATCATATCTGTGTACGTTTCTGCTGAAATTATGCAACTGGAGATAAGAGCGCCATGTGGCTGAACCAGTTTGCACTGTTTAAAAATGAATCTGACATGTCGAACTCTCCTGCAGAGCACAAAGTCATCGTGGTGGGTTTGGACAACGCAGGAAAGACCACCATCCTCTACCAGTTGTAAGTGATGTCGCTGGTTTCTGAGCTTTTTCGTCTGTGCCAAACAGTTGAATCCTCATTAAAAATGTGTGTTTTTTTCCCACCTTTCCTACACGTCCAGTCTGACGAAAGAAGCCGTCCAGACGTCGCCGACCATCGGCAGCAACGTTGAGGAGATCTCAGTCCGAAATACTCACTTCTTAGTTTGGGATATCGGAGGCCAGGAGAACCTTCGAGCCAGCTGGTACTCATACTTCTGCAACACAGAGGTAAATACAAGATACTGCAACACATTTTACGAGGGAAAAATGAATGCAAACAACTTTTACTGGCACTTTTTTCCAAGTTATGAGTCTTGCTTTCACTGAAACACCAGAAAGTCTATTCCTAGATGTTGCACATCTACCCATACTGGTTTCTGTTGTTGATAACCTACCTAGTACTGTAGACAATCATTTACAGTATATTACACCAGACGTCTTGTCCTACCTCCTGTCATTCAAGTCTCTTGTTTTGGTCATTTTTTTGTAAGATCAAATCTCCATAAGTAATAATGCTGCAGGGTCTTAGCCTTTACATTTATATTAGTTTGATTAAGTTCTCTCATTTATAACACCATAGACTCTTATAATTGTTAAATTACTCTCCATATTTAATTAGGACTGTAGGATACCAGCTTTAATTTGTATTATAGTCGGGTAAAGTAGCATTTTATATCATTTTTGTGTTAATCCCTAAAATGTAAATTGCCCAGGTAAATTCACACCCTAAATAACATTATAAGGTCCTAACCTCAATATTTACACTTGTTGGGTTAATCTATAGCACCAAATCGTCTTTTTTATTTATTTTTTTTTACTTTAGGCTTTTTCCTGTGAACACGTGCTATCCAACTGAATATTACTATTATGATTTCAGATTGTCATTCTGGTTGTGGACAGCACCGACCGCGAACGTCTGACTGTAACCAAAGACGAGCTGCACCGGATGCTCGCACATGAGGTATTCATCCCAAATCCTATAGATTTTCATTTTTGAAAATGCTTTTTATTTTCACCTCTTTCTATGTCGCATCTAGAAAGTCAACAAATGGTTCCTAGCACATTGTAGTGTAGTTTTATTAGCAGATATAAAGTGTTAATTGACAAAGCAGCAACAATTAATCTCCAACTTTTTTCATGATCAAATAATCAGTTTGAGCATTTTTTTATTTTAAAGGTTAAATGTCAATATTATCTCATTTCTTTATTCCTTAATGACAAGACTTAACAAGACTTTTGTCATGTTTACCTTTGGAAAACACTCAGTAACACTTTTCACCATTTTCTACACCAAACAACTAATCGATTAATCGAGAAAGTAAATGAAAATAATCATTAGTTGCAGCTTTTTGACAGCAGCTTTAACTCTTTCTAAAGAATGAAGTTGTAACTAAGATTATAGTACTTTCCATTTATATTACCTACTTGAAACTATACTTTTAACAATGACTTGTGAAGAACAGGTGTGGGAGGGTTCAAATAACTTGCTTTATGAAGTAAATATAGAATATTGAACAATTTCCGATTGACGTAAAGGCGTTTTGTTATTCTGTGAAACCCGCCTGGGTCTGGTATTCATGGTTCAATGTTCGAGACGCACTTTCAGTAATTGCGCAACACATGTGAAACCAGCTTACGAACCCATGACACAATGTGACGGGGAAGTCTCTCAAAAAAAAACCGTGTGAGTCAGCACATGTGTGTTTATAAATGTTCCGCTGAGCTTTGTTAAAGTTTGGGGGGTTTTCAAGCACACGTGGAACATTTCTGTGATTATCAATCAATACAACAACATCGCTCTTCTCTTTGTTTGGATGCAGGACCTGCAGAAGGCAGCAGTTCTCATCATGGCCAACAAGCAGGACGTGAAGGGCTCGATGACGGCGGCGGAGATCTCGCAGTGCCTCACGCTCGACACCATCACAACGCACTCGTGGCATGTTCAAGCCTGCTGCGCCCTGACAGGAGAAGGGTGAGTCCCGACACACCTCCCTTTCTCTTTCTGACAGCGTTAGTGACTCAATCCTGGTAATTATCAGCGCTTCAAACTCAGAAATGCCTCGACAAGCTGACATGACAATTTTTCGATGACTTCTCTCTGCAGCCTTCCTGCAAGTCTGGACTGGATGAGATCACAAGTTGTTGCGAACTGAGCCAAGCCGATCGAAACTTCCTCAAACTGAGCCGACGTCTCGTGTCTGGATTATTTGCAGTGTTTTTAAAGCCTGTGGACATGACGGTGTAAGAGTCAGAGCCGGCCTCGCCACGCTGACAGCGTCTTACTCAGCCGTGTGAGAGACTGAAAGGAGCTGCTCCTTGTCTGGACTCTGAGTTGACTATAAAGCAATCAGGCGGATTTCTTCCTCATTTGGGGTTGTGAAGAAAGAGAAGGAGTGTTTTCCTGAAAGAGCCCCGGTGTGTAGAGGGTTTCAGTGAAGTACCCTACCTGACCTGTAATGTCACATTCCACCCTGCCTCCACCACAGTTCTGTCATTTCTCAGGTGATATTGAAGCGACAGCAGCACCTCACTGCACTGACATGGCAGTTAATTAAAACATCATCAATACATTTCTAAAAAAAAAAAACTGTGCCAAAGATGTTGCAAACTAAACTTGAATGATGAAACATCTAGAAAACTGATAAAAGATGAAACGCTAACATGTCTTAATTTTATCAGAATCGTTCGACCTTTGACTGTTTCTTGTAACTGCCAACTTTCTTTCTTCAACTTGCTTCCAGATCAACTGATTGTAAAACCTTACGAACTTCACAGGTGCAGACTTTTCCACAAAAAAAAATCTGTAAGCACAAATTATGGCTTCCAGTTCTTTAAAACTGTATTTTATGTCAGCGAAGAACAAGTTTTTTGTTTGTTTTTTTTTCTTTTACCTAAATGTGTTTAATAATTTATTCTTTATAAAACGACGGCTCTCGGACTCTATACTGTAGATAAAAGCAATATCGTGCACTGGAAAAGGAGCTAGCTGCTAAGCACAATGAGTCATATTTAAATTGTACATATGTTGAAGTGTAATTTTTTTAAAATAAATGTTATTATTTCAAGTTATGCTGTGTGTGTGTTGTCTCTCCTGTAGCTGTGATATACCTGGTTGGATTTCTTTGGTTTGTCAGTTATCTGTATGTGTGTATATGTACATATGTTTTTGTCACTGGTCCCAGTAACCAGTCTGGTGTTTGTTGATGGTTGTCTGCTTGGCATTTTTTCCCCCCCTTACCCCAACCGGTCAAGATCACTGCTGCCTAGACACTTGCTGATAGGTAATCTCTAGATTTGCTGGGTTATATAATATTGTAGATTACAACTAGGTCAGTCAGATTAATTTGTATGACATATTATTTTATAGGCTCACGTTCAATAATGTTGAAGTGTCTTAACTGTAATATTTGGATTACTCATAAATGAAATGTATACAATATTTAATATCATAGGCTCCTAATCATAATATCTAAATTTGGAAAGATGACTCTATATTTCATCTAACATGGTAGGGCAGGGGGGTCCAATCCTGGTCCTCGAGGGCCACAACCCTGCATGTTTTAGATGCATCCCTCTTCCAACACACCTGATTCAAACGATCAGGATCGTTATCAGGCTTCTGCAGAGCTTGATGATGAGCTGATCATTTGAATCAGGTGTGTTGGAAGAGAGATACATCTAAAACATGCAGGGTTGTGGCCCTCGAGGACCAGGATTGGACACCCCTGTGGTAGGTCACTGTAACTTTCTCTTCTTATTTGAACAATGTAGGCGAAATCTGTGAAGCATCTTTGACTTTTTCGAAGTAAAGTAAGCTTGTAATAGCGCTTAACGTGATACGAATAGCAACATTCATTGACAAAATTTCATCCGTGAAAAAAAGAAAACAGGGGGCATCCGGATTTGAACCGGAGACCTCTTGATCTGCAGTCAAATGCTCTACCACTGAGCTATACCCCCATGCGTTCACAATGTGCGAAACAAATGGTATTTGTTCGAAACAGATAACCTGTATGTTGTAAATTAGGGTTAGGGACTTCTGTTTTCTTGTTGGTTTTGGTCAAATATAGCTTTATTTAACGCCAGCCGTCGTATTTAACAGATATTTAAAAGCCACGACATTATTTTGACCACTAGAGGGAGAAATGAGCCTCCATTCATTTATAGCTGCGGTCTATCAGCTGTTACTGTCAAACTGAAAGCACAGAGTCCTGCCAATAAAACAACTAAACAGGTCATCTCAGACGGTTTACAACAACACAGCAGATTATCAGTGAATCTGCAGTATATTTTTCTATCTGGAAACATCTATGAGTTGAGTTAAAATAAAATGCATCTCTGTTGTTTGAAGCTTTTACTGTCAGGCCTAATTCACTGCAAGCAGAACACAAGTGCAAATAATGACATTTACTGACAGTAAATAGAAGAACCTCTCCTGAATACAAGGAAGACTCATTATAACGCCCGTGCAGTGAAAAAGCTGCACTGTGCAAATGAAAGCTGTCTGCATTTTCTTAGACGTGTCCCCTTTCACCTACCATGTGTGAAATCGAAACAGACTTGATTGACGCAGTTATGTCACATGAATCTAAGGCCAGTTCCCATTTAGTCTGGATATAAGATAAGATAGAACTAATAATCCCAAAGGAAAGTACCCAGAGCTCCACCAGATATTGCTCAAAATACAAAATTACACAACATGACAATAAATGCTGTGTCAAATACAAAAAGCGATGACTGATGCGAGTGTGCAGGACAAACTGACAAGAGAATGCAAACACAGATATGCATCTAAAAAAAGTGTACAAATCCAAACAAATGTAAGTAAAATTGAACATGTAGCAATTTTATAGAGGCAACAGCAGGAGGATGGCTATATGATATGTATTAAAGTCTGTTGATTCAACAATCAGAGCAAGACTCTATGTTTTACAGACATGTTTTTTTACACAAAAATAATTCCTTCCTGTCCTAAAATGATTTAAACATGCAATAACTCTACCAATGCTTTCTCTAAAATGTTGAAGTCTATGAAGTACCACCTCTATCTCCATGTTGTACCCATTTGCTACTCACTGCAGCTCAAGCACTGCTGTTTATTTCCCGTTGTATTTTGATATTCCCTGTCTTTGGGTACCTCTTGTTGTCTTTACTTCCTGCCTTTGTCTGTTTCCCTTCCTTTTGATTCCCCTGATCTGTTTCACCTGTGTCTTGTGAATCACCTGTGTCTTCTCTCCCAGTTAGTTCCCAGTATATATTTAGTCCCGCCATGTTGTCCTATTTTGTCCACCTTCTGCCACTCTGTTGGATATTTCCTGTTTTGTTGCCTCTTTATCACCTTTTCCAGTCCTGTGTGTGCTCCTCTGGTTTACAAGGTTTGCATTTTGGATTTTTGGTTCCCTCTTCAGTTGTTGCGTTTGGATTAGTTGCTTTTAAGATGCATGAGGACTTTTTAGTTTGGCGTTTTTCTGAACCCTCAGCGAGAAGATTTGTGGAGTTTGACGAGCAAAATAAGAGTTTTAGGCACAGATATGAGATAAGCTTGTAGATTCTCCATGGAGGAAAAACACCAGTCTTCCTTGCTTTATTGTTTTTCCTTTCAGCTGCAAACATTTCCAGAATTATTCTACAGGCCTTTATCTGTATGATTATATTGACCTTGTAAGATCTGCTGTAAACCTACTCACCAGTTTGAATTGCTCCCAAGACCGACACCATCAGGGCTTCAGCTGAAAGAATAAGGCTAAAACTGTCTTGCAGACCACAGAAATACACACAACTGTAATTAAAGTAAGATTCAGTGGTGCGTTAATAATGGCCAGTGATATTGATAAGCCACTTTCTGCACTTTTCCCCCCAGCTTTTGTTCCTGCTTTGGCTGCAGCAGCTGTGTTGCTTTCAGCTTATATTGTATTTATAAATTCATCATTGGTTTAGGATTAGTTTGTTCTTCTGTGAGAAATATGTGGCTCAAGATATCCTTGTTTGGTCATCTGGAGTAAAAACCACTCTTTCTATATGAATGTTTTCATAGCTAGAGTCAGAAACTGGTTTGACAAACTGCTTCATGTCACCACTTAGTTAGGTTTAGTTGATCCAGATAACAAAAAGATATCTTGGATATGTTGGCCTTGCTTTGTAGTAGGAAGTCCTTGGCTCACCTACAACTCTACTAAAACACTGTGAAACTGCTCTAAACTTTACAATTGATAGTTTTAATATTGGAGTAATTCAGTCTTGCATGTACGGAAAACCCCACCCTGTGAGCTAATAAAGTTCTGAAGCTTTAAAATGTAAAAAAGCCCCTGAAGTCCCAAAGATATTAAGACATTTATGTGAACCCTACAATTTCAATGTGCGCTTTGTACTTATTTTCCTCATAATGTGTCTTCCAGCATGTAAAAACACCATGTTGACATGTTAACATGGTTAAAAAAAAAAAAAAAAAGTTCACAAACACACACATTATCTCATGCTATAGCTATGTGTTCTACAGCTATTTGAATTGCAGCATATATGCAAGACAAATGTGAACAATATGTAAAGTGTAATCCCGTCCACATGTTTCCATTAAGTTCTGGCTTTCTTTGGCATTTTGGTCTTTCAAATCATTTTACGTAACCCTGAGATTAAGTACTTTATGTTATCACAAGGTTTCCTCCTTCATGTATCACTTGCTGCCTTCAGTCTCTGGTCTCAGGACCCTGAAACTGATGCAGCTCAGTTAATTTCACCCACCATTTCTTTTATTATGCACACATGCTTTTCCTCATGAGATGCATCAAATTATCCATGAAATCTGCCATCTGACTGCAAACTACGGTGCTTCTCCTGCACACACCTGAGCTTAAAACATGTATAAAATCAGGTTCGTACTATCAGACAACGGGGTTGTGAGGATAAAACTTATCTAAGGTAGAAATAATGACACAAAATATTATTGAAAACAACCCTGTATATCCAGCAAGAAAGGTCTTTGAAGCAGATTTAGTATTGCATCCACACTGTAAGAAGTTGTCTTGGGCAGAGCTAAGCCCAGGATGCAGTGATGGTGCCCCTTCAAAGCAAAGTGTTATTTCAAATTAATGCCATTTAACTTTCTGCTTTGGTGAAGGCAGTTAACTTTTGCGAATTTTTGTAATTTCTGCAAAAGCGTGGAAGTTCAGTTTACTGCTCCTTTAGCGTTGTATGTCTGGCCTCCTGTTTTTTCATATTTTTCTGCTGCAACTCTTTCAATCTTACCATTCGTTTAGTAGGATTAGAGTAAAGACAAAAAAAGAAGAGTCTACTGACAAAACTATGTTTTACGTTTGGGTAAAGTGAATACTTACATTGAAAAAACTGAAGGCCTCGAGTTGACTTTCCTTCAAATTAAACTGCAGGAACTATTCATTGAAGGGTAGTCAAGCAATTTATGCAAGTCCAACTTAAATCCATGGCATTAATGTTACTTGTTAGTTAATTTGGATAAACATAATGCACAATTTTATGTTGCCAAATGAAGCAATTCATTTAGGTTGGCCCAACAATTGTTTTGTTTTTTTTGTCACTGACAAGAAAGTTCCCTTTCATGTGCTTGATTTGTTTATGGAGAAATTTATTTAGCTGTTAAAGGATTTACAGTTTTCAAGTCTATGAACACTGAAAGCATTTTTACTCACATTATTGTTGTCTGTCTCCTCCTTGATTGCAAAAATTACTTGTAAAGTTCAGCTTCGTTGGAATAAGTAAGTCTTGCAAAACGCTGCAGCTGGAAACACTGCTGAAACATCTGAACAGGGAATTACTGACTGATCGATCGCTACTCATTAGCTTTGACTGAACTTTAAAGGAGAGTTTAAGGATTGTCGATTCTAAGGCCCTATCGCTTACTCTGAAAATGATTTTGGAAGTTAAGGCTCTTCAGGGGCCAGAACAGAACAACTACCAAAACAACCTGGTGGACAGTAACATCACATTCACAGGGGAGGATGATGGAGTAAATAAATCGCCTTTACTTTGGGGCTGTGCTGTGCACATTTAGGAGGACGGAAGCGTCGACACTGATGTTTACCAGAAACCTCCACACAAACACGGATACCTTCTGTTAACTCCCACCACCCACTGGAACATAAGCTGGTGGTCGTCAGAACCTTACGAAAGTGATCTGAGACTGTTCCTATTAAGAAAAGAGGGGGAAAGGAGCCCACACATTCTTGGAAAACCTGTTGCAATCCCAACAAAGTTCGCAAACACATCTGGAAAAAAACACCGCAACATCAAACAGAGAAGGAAACAATGCGTGGAACGATACTTTAATCTTGGTCCACCTCAGACCAAGCAGCACTCTGAGACGTAAACTGGTCCACCCTGAGGATAAACCAGTATGTGCAGCTAAACGTAGTGAGAAGACTAAACAACCGCTCCACAAACACATGGCACAACACAGGACAAGCCTCAGCAGTCCACCTGCAAATGAAGGATGAGTCCCATGGGGAAAGCAATGTACAGATTCTGAACAGAGGAGAAAAGAATGAAGGTAGCCATCTGCTAGTGTATCTCAAAAAAGTAGAATATTGTGGAAACGTTGAATAGTGCTCATCAGTTAATTAGGAAAATGAAAATGTTATATTCTTTTATTTTTTTATTCTTTTATTTATTCATATTACAGCATTTTTCTATTCTAATTTTGATAATTATGACATCCAGCTCAATTTTTTAAACTTTTTTTTTAATGCCTCAAAATTCAAGTAAATTACTAAACTCACAGCATAAGTAGCGTGTATGTCTCAGCCTAGTTTAACACATGCAACACAATTATAAGGACTTTAAAGTTGTCCAGAAGACGACCATCGACACTCTTTCACTTTACATGAAATGAATATAGAATAAATGAAAGTTTACCATTTTGATTTAGATTAAAATGTTTATTTTTTTCTCTTTCACAATATTCCAATTTGTTAAGATGCATAATAAAGGCTTATATTATCTAGCACCACTCATACATCCCTCACCAGGCAGTTTCATCACCATTAACGCTTTGATTCAAACCTCTCCAAGTGCAACATTCACACCTCGAGGCATGTGAGTCTTGGATCTTCAATGTGAGCGATGGGATTTGGGAAGAATAAGTACTCTGGGGCTCTCCACCAGACGGGTAGAGGAAATGTGTTCAAGAACCAAAAAAAAAAAAAAAAGTCCAGTTGGATTCATTTGAAGCTCTTAGGATCACCATGACCTGGACTGGACAGGCATTCAGCTTGTAGACAAACTGAGGTTATTATCCTAAACCAACTGCATCCTCTGAAATATTTAGCTGGCGAGTCATGGCTGACCTCCCTGAGCCTGGTTCTGCTGCAGGTCTCTTGTTAATGCAAGGGTTGCAAAAAAAATCTAATAAAATACAGAAAATATGCTAAAACAAAGCCCACAACAAGCCGCATATAATAAAATGATAAGAAAAAATAATCGTGCCCTTAGGAGATCCGGGGATTTGTTGGGTTTATATGTGTATTTTTGTAGGCTCATAACTTTAACTCTAAATTAGTCAAGTTAATCCCCGTAATTAATACAACCGTAGGATATTAGCCTTAATATTTAGACTTTCAAACTAAGTTCTGTAATTTATAATACCATAGGGTCTTGCTACATTATTAGATTAGTTAGGTAATTCTCTAAAATTAATAACACTGTAGAGCTTCGGCCTTAATTTGTATTATCATCAGGTAGTGTTTTATATAATTCTAGTAAAATCACACCAACACCCCGATATCTAAACTTGTTAGGTTAATTCGTAATACCAGTCATAATCTTCTCTTACTGGAAAGCACTTTGATGGCTGCTGTTTTAAATGCGTCATGTAAAACCTTGACCTCATTTATCAGAAACCTATTGTGCAGTCCTCAGATCCTTCTCCAGGCAGTTTCACAACCATTGAGTCTCCAGTTGTCAATGGGCTATGTGCAGTGTGATTTGGTGGTAAATAAATACCTGGAACTTCCCACCCGTTTCAGGAAAGGAGGTTTCAGGGTTAACAGAGATTTCACTAAACCTGCTTTGTGAAACCAGTTAGCTAGAACTAAAAAAACCCTCTCTGATGAAAGCTGAAATGTGTCGAACAACCAAACAGAAGTTAGTTGACTAGTTTACCTTTTGATTGCAGGAGATTGGTTCATAATGATTGCAGGGTTCACTGCATCACTACATTATACAGCAAGTAAAACCTGTTAATTCTCCGAAATTAGGAAGTTATCGAAGATGTCCATTACTTGTTGGTTTAAAATCATCGTGAAAAAGTCCCACCTGCTGCTGTGCTGCTGTTCGCTGTGTTTACAGTCTGGATAATGGGACATGCTGCTGATTGCCTTTCCAGCTGTGAATCCAATAAAAACCCAGCTGCCGTTTTCTCCGCAAAAGGACTCCACGTTTGCTCCCAACAGCAGATAGAAATTATGAAAGCGGTAGCTGCGAGGGGTGGCAGAGTTCACCGCAGAGCTTGTAAAGCTTTCTTTTTTGTCAGTTTTACACACAAGTTTTACACAACCGTTGGAAATTAAACTGCAACAAAGAGACTTTTCTGTTCCATGTTGTCAGAAAATAGACACAGTGTTTTGGGGAGCCGTAAACACATTTGACATGGAAAGTGTAATACCATAACGAGCACTGATTTTAGTGCTGGCATTGTGATCCCCATGTCTAATCTCAGATGTCAGGTTTGTGTGTCCTCACAGCTGGTTCGGACAGAGGGAGGCGCCATAATGCTGCTGCTGCTGCTGCTCCTATTTGGACTTTTATTATTTAGAATGATGCTGTGGTTCCAGGGCGCTATACTGGAGCCCAGAGACAAATATTGTTCAGTTTATAGAAACAGAAATCTGGGTGCTTTTTGCGGAGAGCGCAGATGATAGACTTTTCTCTGCTCCAAAGCCTCATCAGCTGATCCTTGTGTCTTTTGCAGTCACCACGGCAACAGAGGAACAGCGGCGAGGAGGAGAGAAGAAGGGGTGTAGTTAGAAACAGGGTGGTGGTGTATGAAAAGAGAGAGAGATTTGGAGGGAAGTGGAAGAAAAAGCTGGTTTTGCAAAGAGAAGAAGAAGAAGAGAGAGGAAGACAGGAGCAAGGAAGAAACGCTGAGATTTTCTTTTTTTGGTCTTTTTGTGGTCCAACATGTGTTTCAGTTTGGTGATGCTGTTTCTTTGTCTTTCCCAAACAGAGCTGGATAAAGTTTGGGCTCAGCCGCAGACAGGTGAGTTTGGTGTGTTTTGCTTTTACCTCCAGCACTTGCTTCTGCTCACTGCTTCATGTCTGGGGTGTTTAATTCTGCAGGTGATGCCGGTGTTTCTTGCAGCTTCTTGAGATTGGTTTCCATAAACACTTGCCACAGCCACTTGTTCTCGGGTAAAAGAATGGTCAATATTTAATCATTTTTATATCGATGCTGTCTGCGCCTCTGTGTATGCTATTTTAACGCAAACCACAGGACTTCAGTAGGAATCTTTATGGAGCGGCAAATGGGCATGCCATGCCCTTTTCATTATACACAACAAAAGTGAATGACCTAGTTTACAATAAAGTGTACAATAAAAATACCCCATTCCACAAGCATGCAAGTGAGTCTAAACAACAACCCGCAAACAGCCCGTCTCAGGGTTAAAATTAGACTTGGACTTGTTTTTCTTCTTTGCCTCCCTGCTACAGTCTGGCACCAAATCTTAGGAGACTGTTGGACAGGGATTTATCACTTGGAGTATGCTGCATTTCTTCATATAAATGCATGTGTGTGTGTGTGTGTTTTGGAATGGATGGATTATATATTTCGGGATCCGACTGGTCACTCTGGTGAAAGACTCCTCTCCTGCCTCCCCACTCGGCCCATCAGTGACCTGAAACAGCTGCCTGTGGAGGAGATAGAGACTCATCCGAAATGTTCTTGCACTAAACCGAAAAGTTAAATCATCCTCTACTCCTACTGAGCTCTTACGCGTAAGGAAATGTGTTGCAGATGAACATGCTGTGAGATATGTGCTTGCAACATAAAGGGTCAGCCGTGGGCGCCGACCTAACATAATCCTCCTTTACTTTTTCATATAGTCTTATCTGTCGTGTCACTCGATATTTATACACTGATCAGGTTATAAAAAATGACTTTGGACTGTAAAAACACAGGACTTAGCTGTGTACCCAGCGCTGACCTCAGTGTTTGGCATCTCGTCTCTGAAAAGTTTGCTTAACAAATAGCTTGAAGCTGATCCAGACGTTTCAGAGCAGAAGAATGAGAAACAAAATGAAGTGTATTGTTTTGTAAGCGCGTACGGCTGATAGGATGTTTTTGCCTGTGAATCCCAGAGCGACTCTTATTTTACATCAGTCATGTGCAATTTGACTTGTGACAGGAAAGCATAGACGTGTTTTAGGAAAGTGGCAAGAAAAAAAAAAAAACCTTTATCTGCCAACAGCTGAGCAGCATCTTATTCTTTGAATTATGTAGTAATTTGGAGCAGCGTTTGTGTGGGAAATAGTTCTGGCCTGAACTTCATCTCCTTCATTCATTTCCCTTATCAGGCAATGAAAAGCAGAAATACTGCCTTTGTCTCTTCCATGGAAGAGCAGTGAAGCAATCACATGCTTGTTGTCGTAGGCTTGAACAAAGACTTGTCTCTTGTCTTTATGTTTTTTTTGTGAAACGCTGCTGCCTTTTAGGGATGTTATCAATTGCATTTGAGGGAGAGGGAGTTGGCTATATGTCGGCATGAACGGATGTATGTCTGCATTCCAGGAAGCTCATCCGTCTTTAGGATTGACCATGTGGATGCAATGACTGATGTTTGAATACTCAAAGAGGGAACTCCTAGATGGTCAGAAACACCGAAAAAATTAAGCATGCTGCCTTTTCATGCCCTGTTTGTGACCAGTACAGTCCACAATATGTGCAACAATGTGGGTTTGGTTTGAGGCATGTAAAAAATAAGTAAATAAATCAAACAGGTACTGTAACATCTAAAAACGACACCAATAACGTACTTACAATAACGGCAAATACCTGTAAAATAAATATATTATTGCTGAAACATGTAGTACAGTAAAAACAGCAGAGTAAATCGGGGTAATTTTATGATTTTACATTTTAAAGAATAAAATACTATTTGAAAAAAAAAAAGATTTTTAAAGGGAAGATGACTGACAGTTTTGACCATTTTTTAATGGTTAAAATGTGAATTAATTTAAAAAAAAAATCCTTAGTATGCATTTTTTTTTCTTTAAAATATCACCAACTATCTGTAAAACAAATTGTTTTATTTATGATAGTGTCATTTTATGGTCATCACTTAAAAACAACAACAACAACAAACAACACCTTTGTGTAAAAACACAGTTTTGATGTGCTATTTTGATTTTTTTTTGCTTGTTTGTTTTACAGGTAAAATATCCATTAATACTTTATTTTTACATACATACATGATTTTACTACCTGTTATCTGTAATTAAACTACACAAGAAAAAAACTAATATTTTTTTTTTTTAAACCCTTGATATACATCTTTTTCTATCAAATAACAGCAAATATTTTGCAAAATAACAACATTTTTGCTTTTTAAAGTAAAGTACAAGCAGTGTACATTTATGGTAACGCTTTTATTTTGATAACAAAAACATAATTTTGACTCCCTGGTTGAACTACAGCACGCCCACATACAACCAGTATATTATTTTAAAGGTTCAAGGTTTTGCAGACCTCAGGATGTCCTGCTCAGTTTTAATCTGCTCAGTTTTAATCTGAGGAGACTCCCTGTATGAAAGCAGCCGGACTGACCAGGGCAGTATATTCATGGTGTTTCTGACAGGAAAACTGAGCGTGGTGAGGTGATTATCTCAGGATGGCTTTACTCAAAAACCTCCCGTACAACAATACCCCATCTTTTTTTTTTACAGTGTAGTTTGCTGAAAGCCAGAAACATAAACTAGATGGAACAGTTTTGGCCTGAACTCCATCTCCTTCATTTATTTGTCTTATCAGACTATGAAATGCAGAACCAATGTTTGTCTATTCCAGGGCTTCAATTTATTTTCTCCATAAAGATGTTATCCATTGTATTTGGCATTTTTAAAGATTTCTTATGAAAGGAGGCTCCTCTAAAGGCATTAGAAATCATTGTAATTGTTGCTGAACTATGTCAGCATCTCAGTTTCTGGCCAAAATATATACTGAGACTGATACCAGCTATCGACTTCCACAAGACAAATTTGACTTGATTGTCTCAGCAAAACTTACTTCAGTGCAATAAAAATGGGGAACTGCACACTCCTCTAAATGAACTATACCAGGAGATGGTCATTGTGGGTGACGTTCGGGAGTCCATGCCAGCTCCTCCAGCCTCTGCTCAGGAAGGGTGTGTCCTCTCAGACCACTCAGAGCTGACCACTGCAGAAACATTCAGCCAAACGTTGAGGTTTGGTAGCTCCTAAAAGAGTGGGCAGAGGTCAGATTTCCGTCCAGAACATCTGCCCGTTCATTGCCTGAGCAGATTTCCTCTTTTTTTTAAATATATTCGTCATCCTTTGCCTCAAAATTTTGAAAATCTTTTGCACTCTGGAGCAAACTTAGTCCAAACCTCATCTATATTCTGGGCCAGGTGTGGTTTTTTTCCCCAATAACATCTTTTTAATTTTCTGACTCACCAACAGCATGCTGGCACGGTGCAGCAGCTAAAGGTTGGCTGCTCACAAACGAACAGTGACTGAGGCCATTATCTATTCTTGGGGATTATCATCTAACCGAGGCACCACCCTGCACTTTCTCCCCAAAGGAAGAGATGCAGATACACAAAACAAATCTTGATATTGATTCACCACTTAGGTATTCTGCTGAAATCCTCCCCCATTTGCACTGGGTTCTGTTGTTCGGGGATGCCTTTTAAGACAGATGCTAAATGAATGTGCTTTGCATGGAACACTGATGTGTTTAACTGTTCTTTTTGTAAAAACTTCTGAACATAAAATCACTATTTAAATCAATTTCTATAAGTGGAAGCACTCCTATTTCAGTGTGGATGGTTGAACTGATTATTGAAAATACTAGTTCTGCTTTTTATCAGTGTGATTAAGTACCATTGTATATTTACCGTTGATATTGCCAAACAAAAGGAGGCATGCCTAGGACCCTGAAAAATGTGACCACCCTTAATCTGAATGGTTTCAAACTCAACGCTACACTTTCTCGGGCCTCCTGCAAACCAACTGCCAAGTTTGAAGTAGATCGGACGAACGGTTGTCAAGGAAAGCAAAGAACAGACACACAAACACACAAAGATTCATCATTTACAGTTAAATAAACACAGAATTAAACTGGATTTATTACTTAAACTTTGATTTCATACCATAATTTATGTAAATTTCAAGACTTTTGCAGTGTTACGATTGACTTGAAGGCACTAAAACATGTTTAAAAGTTTTCTAAACAAGTGGAAAAGTTAAAATAAGATTATCACATTTATTCTTCCTTGTGGGTATTGAGGCCCATTTTCCAACAGGGAAATGCAGGTTTGAACAAGAGGTTGCAGTCTGGTCCAATTTTTTTTCACGATACATAATGTTCTATTTTGAATGCATTCCAAGAAATGTTGTTAAGATACCCAGCAACAGGAGCAGAGGCTGGATTATGCAGTAAATAATTCATTTTGGAAAGAATGATAGGAAATCGAGTTTTTGTCCGTTTCTATCGGACAGCCCATCTCACAGATTTGACTGTCTGCCAGTGAATTCAGTAACACAGCCTTTGGGGGGGGTGGGGAGATGACCTGAGAAGATATTATAAGTCATAACTTCATACTCGGCACTCCTCCCAGCTTAAAGCAGAATATGTTTATCTGCTTTGCCGCCGACCTCAACAACTGTGCACGCATCGTTTCTCCTCTTACCTCATGGATGCCACAGCAGGGCGGATCAGCAATCACACGTCTAGGTTTAATATACGAGCTGCCACGAACGCATTGACGCAGCAGCTAATTGAATCAAAGGGCGGAGAGAAACGCTCATGAACAAGTACGCGAAGCTCCCCATGAGGTCAGGACATTTGGGTTGTCACTTCAGAAAACTTGTTAAATGACGCATTGTAGTTGTGATGGCTGTGGAAGACATCAGCGTTGTAGCTGTGTGAACGTTTAAAGCAGCCAATGTCCCACGCAGTCTGAACTCTGGGGGTTTGGCACAGGACAAAGCCGAAGGACCGGCAGGCCTCCGAGTCCTCCTCCCACACTCGAGGCATCAAACCAACGTCAACTAACATTTCACTGGCGAAAGAGGAGCTGCACTGGCACACACAGGAACCAGTTTAGAGGTTCATGGAAATGTGGCCAACTTCAAAATGTCAGATGTAATTTTCTATAACTGGCTTTCTTGTTGTTTATCCATTTTTTGTTGTTATTAAGAAAAATGCACTGAACTGAGCTGCTTTCTGTTCAACATCCCCAAAAACTGCACAGAGGAAGGATTCGGTTCCAGTCTGTTAATTTTACTCAGTAATTCGAATTAGGAGAGGGAGATGCGTCTGCATGCGAGGACGTTCTCTGCGGGCCTTAATTGGGCTCGAATGGGTTTAAAATACTCAAAGACGGGACGGTGAGCTGATCAGAAACATGTGGGAATTAAGCATGCTGTCTTTGCATAATCTGCTTGGGACCAACACAGTACATGTCGCGTGCTATGAAGCCGGTTTGTTTTGAGGTGGAGTTCATTTTCACTGTGATACCAGAATTTTCACGCTCTGTTTGGGTTACACTACGCTCTCATGCAGCCAGCGAATTATGTCAAAGTTATGAAGTTCAGCGAAGCTCAAGATCCAACTTTGAATTTGTCTTCATCCCATTTTTACACTGTTTTTTTGCAGTTTTGTAGTGAACCTAGATTGCTTAAAAAGTAAAAGGGTGAGGGTGCACTTTAGGCCAAATGGAGTGTGAAAAGTAGAGTAGCACCAGTTATTAAAAAGGCAGCATGCTTTAGGTTATTTAGGTTGAACTGCTTGTGAAATGTTTGATTTATCTGAAGGGCTTGGTGAAGGTGAACGATATTTTAGGATACACTGTTGGATAAGTCAGAGATGTCTGAAATAATTTCTTAGATTACAAACAGTGGAGCTGTAGACATTCAGGCTAAGATCTTAACTGAAATTCCAGTATCCGGCCCATTTTCTTCTTTCTCTTGTGGCATCCTGACATTTGGATAAAGCTGCACATTAAGGTGGACTTCTGTAGTGATGCTCACATTATCAGATGTCATCACAGCTTATAGGACTCAGGTGTGGAAGGAAACGCCTCAACAGGTGGCTGTAGTTTGGTGAACAAAGATGTTTAACCCTCCTACTACCTTCAAATGTACAGACATCGTTTATCCTTGGGTTCAGTTTGACTCCCAGCAATTTAAACCTCCAGAAAATATCAGAATTAAAATTGTTACCCAAGTTTATGTGTAAATAGCCCTTTAAATAAAACTGAAAAATCACATTTGACTTATTTAGGGATGTTAATGGGGTCAAATTCACCCCAAAGATAGGAGAGTTAAGTAAAGTGTGTTTTGATGTTTAATGTGTTCCTGAAGTGGTGCAAGTGTCCCACACAAAAATACTCACATCTGGTCTGTACTGCTGCTATAATTGCAATTTCACCTCATATTTGAACTCCACATTAACTTCTAAATGCCAATGCTTCTGCAACTTGTGTATCTTAATGCTTAAACCCACTTTCTGCTACAGGTTTAGTGGTGAAGCAGAGTGTGAGGGGAGAGCAGCCTGTGTTAGCTCCTGGGGGCGGGGTAGCTAGCTTGTATAGCTAGCATTAGCATGGACTGGAGGGCATGCACGGACATGTAAACACGGTTACAGCGAAAAGTCTGCATGAAAGTTCAGCGTTTGTTTGAGCTCAGGCTGTCTAACCGGACCACTGGAGGTCCGACAGAGTGACCCTGCTCAGTTTTAATATGCTCAGATAAACAGACTCCCTCCATGAAGACACCGGAGCGACAGAGACGAACTCTTCGCGGCAGCCGGGCTGACCACGGTCGCGGTGTTTCTGACGGGAGACTGAGCACGACAGGGTGATAGTCCTGGCTTTTTTTTTTTTGGTTCCGAGACGCGTCCAGCGCTACTTCAAAACCTCCCGTAGTTTGCTGAAAGCCAGAAACGAGAAAACAACAAACGATGAGTACAGGAGGCGGCCCGTATTTAGGGTTAGAAGAGACACCCCGCGAAGAAAACGCGCTGTCGCCGGTATATATAGGCTGCGGCGGTACCGTAACGTGGGTAGAAACGGCGCAATGGGCAACTGAATACCGTAATATTCTGAATAGAATGAAAGAAACGCACAAAAGAGAAATGGCTACACGTTTGTGCAACATCACTTAAATGTCAAATGATTCAAAATTGTACAACCTCCGAGTAATTCCACCATTTATAAAGTTGAGCAGAGTATTTGCTCTTATAAATAATTCAAACAAATACTTTAGAAAGACTATACTGAAAATACAGGCCCAAAATTAATGCAACAAAAGTGAATACTCCTGTGATCACTCAAACTAAGTTGAATGCACCTGTGATTTCCAGTCAGCCTAGCTGCATGAACAGGGTTATAAAAATGAGCTGTGAACTTGCTCAGTTTTGGACCAATGAGTTGTACCTTAATGATATGTCTGCATCATGGCTCCACATGAAAAAGAATGACCGGGGCAGCTAAAAAATCTGATTGTTAGACTTCACAAAGGGTACATGATTAGCGACCAAGTAAAAAGCATTCTAACCCAGTTGCAGCGGCAATCAGGAAGTGTGGAACGAGTCATAGTACCATGAATCAGAGGTGCAGTGTTCATCCTCCTAAAATGACTCCACTGACAGTTCAGATATAGGTATCAGATATGGCACTACTTGGCACAGGAGTTATGAATGGAAGTCAGAGTTTCTGTGACAGCTCAGACAGTATAAAAGACAGTGTATCATGTGAACTTCTATAGAGAGCCTTCAAGAAAAGAAGCCCTTGCATGCTGTTGGGCACAAAATTACAAAATTTAACCATTGTAAAGAACATGAAAGAAAGCCTGATGATTCTTGGGAGCACATTCTTAGCTGAAAGGAGATCTCAGATGTTCAGTATGAACTTGTCCAGGGCTACCACATTGAATACATAGTCCTGATAGTGACACACAGAGGTGGGAGTGTGATGATATGGGGCTTGAACCAAACCAAAACACTAGCTGACAAGACTCCCAGTCTGTAGAATCTTGAAGAAGTGAATATTCCAGCTTGAAAACTGTCCAAAGCACAAAATCACAACAGTTTCTACTGAAGAAAAAAGTGCAAATTATGACCAGGACAAATATGTCACCTGACTTGAATCTAATGGAATACATTTGGGGTATTTTAAAGGCAAAAGTAGAGTACACAACCCTTCTAACAAAGAGCAGCTGAAAGAAAAAGAATAGAAAGAAGTATATGAAAAATGGCAGAACATCCTCCATACTGAGGAAAGTCAAGTCTGTCATATAAAATAAATGTGGACATATGAAGTATTTGAAAAAAGGATTTGAATGTCATTAATGATGGCTGTATTGATTTTTGTTGAACTTTTTGTTCCTACTTTGGGGAATGTATTTTTAATATAATATTTTAGAAGTCAGGTTTAACTGAGGTCTGAATGAATCTAACCCGAATGAGATGGGTTGTACCATTTGAAATGCCTCCAAAATAAGGACACAATCATTAATTCTAGTCATGTACACTTGCATTTGTCTCTCATTATGAAGTCTTGACTGTTTTTTGTCCCTAATGAGCACAGAAAGTTTTTTGGCAAACCAGCTTAAGTGGAAACAGAGGTAGGTTTGGAAAAAAATCAACCCAACCTTAAACCTGCTCTAAATGTACACTTGTTTTTGTATTTGTAACACGGGGTGGTGCAGATTTGTGTTGTGACAACCACATACATGCTGAAATTGCAGTCTTCCTGAATAATCTCTTCACTGTGTATTCTTAGACCCTTTTATCTTGCATAAAGTTGCAATGTAGGTTTGTTTTTAAAAAGTGCTGCTTCGTTAGTTTCTCATTTCAGTCAACATTTAACAGATTAATTATTCATCACTCGCTAGGTCTTCAGACTAACAATTCCCACACAGAAAAAGAAAAAAAAACCCTTTCAAACACCAGCATCTTTGCACACCATCAACAGAAAAGAGTCTTGGGAGGTCAGTCAAGGTATTTTTCCCTGCGTGGCTTCAAATGTACAGCTGGATCAGTGTCTGAGGTTGTGCAAGGGCAAAAACATCCACAGGTCTACATCCACTGACAGTATAAACATACCACCAGACATGCATTTTCCACACTCCATAAAAAATGACAGCACGCTGCTTAAATAAACATCTAACATCAACAGGAATATGTGGCTTGAAAGAAAGACAAGTTGTCAATTAGAACACCACCGAACTTTAAAACACGGTCTACCTACCCCAGTTTGCTTACCACATATGGTTCACTTTGTTTGCATGGCCTGACAGTTTCCTCTGAGCATCAATAAATGCAATTTGTATTGTTTTTGCCTTCATTCAACAATGGCTTTAACTCTCAAGGCTAAGACTGAGCATTTCCAAAATGCAATTTCTCATTTTTCTTGTGATTTTTCTTGTTGTCAGAGCACGAAGCCGCAAGTGTAAACATCCGAAATGTTTCCCAAATGTTGTGCTTTCTATTTTTGAAATTCTTGGGATGAAAGTGTTGGAATTTCTAATTGGAATGCATCATACAACGCCTATAAAAAGTATTCACCTTGCCTGGATGTTTTCTGTTTTATTGCTTTCAACATTGAATCAGTTTCATTTGGCTTTTTTGGAAAAAATTAGCAAAAAATGACTCATTCATGTCAAAGTGAAAACAGATTTCTATGAAGTAATGTCAATTAATTAAAAATATAAAATAAGTGCAACAGTACATCAACTAAATACTGATCCAATTACCTGTTTTAGATTTGTATATATTTCAACATAAAATAAATGCAAAGGTGCATCTACTAAGCACGGATGCAGTTACTTATTATAAGTTTTCTATTTTAAATTAATTTACATGAATTTAGAGAAACTTGTTTTTACTTTGACATGAAATAACCTTATTTTTGTACATTCTGTCAAAAAAAGCCAAATTAAATTGAAAATGACTCAATTTTATAAAAATAGTTAAAGTGGAGAACTTCCAAAGGGAGTGGACTGTCTTTTTATGGACACTCTAGCTTGTTTCATTGCATCACATTCTGAGCAGAACAGCAGTGTAAACTGATGTGCATTATTCTGGACAGATGGCTGGTACAATGTCGTCTCACAGCCGCATGAGGAGTCAACTGGAAGCGATGGTGATGCTCTCAGAGGCCACAGGTCATCCTCTGGCCACAGCAGGATCAGCAGGGCCGTCCTGGGTGGAGGACTGAGCATCAGCACCCTCCCAGACAACATGACACGCGTCGTGGTGAGTCCTGCACCGCAGTGTTTCTTATGACTGCGCCGGTTTGTGGTGTTTACGATGATGTATTTGTTTTAGTTGGAGTTAAACACTGCCCTCTTTTGGAAAGACACATTTACTCCTCTCCACTCACTTGGAAAAGCATCAACATATGATTTAACGGTGTTCTCTAACACTCCCTGAATACATGTTATGCCTTTACAACCTGGTCCGCTGTGTGTGTGTGTGTTTTTCTGTCTGGAAGGAGGATTCTGGCAAGTATTACACGTGGCGCAACTTCGGCCCTGAGGACCAGAGAACACAGGACCTGTGGGTAGACATGAGTGACGTCCGGCACGGCCAAGTTAGAGTCCATGGCATTCTGTCAAATTCATACAAGCAGGCTGTGGTAAGTCTCACAATTAAATGCACAAGTCACCAATAAAAGAACTGAATTTATGCGCCGTTTGTGAGACTATCTATAGGGCCTCAGGGATGTAGGGGGTATAGCTCAGTGGTAGAGCATTTGACTGCAGATCAAGAGGTCCCCAGTTCAAATCTGGGTGCCCCCTACTCATATCCAAATATGGTGTGTTTCAAAATACACAACCTTTCAAGGTACCCACCATGACGGATGTCAATTTTAGACACCCTCTAAATCTTCCCCAGCAGGGAGAGATGTAACTGCATTTCTACAAGTTGTCTGCATTGTCTAATAAAGAGAAGCCAAGAACTTATAGGGCTGTACTTGCAGAGCAAAAATCCATTATTCCTATGAGGACGATGTACCACAAATCTATGTGATGTTTACACAGATTTTGTAGCAACTCAGAGATTTCACATTATTGCCATTGAAAAATGTAAAGACAGTATTAAAATACATCTGTCTTTAGAATGTATTTACACACATTTCTGTTAGGTTTGTAAGGATTTACGCTCTTGTATAGACTCCTAAAAATGATGGGGATGAAATCTACACTGAATAACTGTGGAAATAAATTGCTGAACCATGACGGACTGAACCAGAACCTGCAGCCAAAAAATAGAAACAAATGGCTGGATGGACACAGTTTGATGTGTCCTGAGCAGAGCAATGACACTTTTAATGTAGCAGTCTTATATGTAGGCTACTTATGAGCTTTATTAACAACTTAAAAAAACATTAATTTAGCATCTGTTTCAGATTTTGATCAATTTAGGGTTTCTTTAAAAACACTATGTGTGTGTGTGTGTGTTTATATATGTACTGCATATGAGTTTCCATGCACTCCTAAATTTCATCCTTGCTTCTATAAGCAAATGATGAGTGATAGATTTTTTTTTTTAAAAAGGACTTTGTCCTACAGTTTGCACATTCCTGCACACTATAAATATTACGATTACTTTTTATTATTTATAATCCCATTGATTGGCTCCATTTGCTTCTAGCTTGTCTTGCTAGAAAAATCTTTTCATCCTTCTTATAAAACTTATGCTTATCAACATTTAATGTAATGCACCAAAAACATCCCATCACATGTGACAACCTACGAGGCAGTAAAACTGATAAAACTGCGATTTTCAGAAAAAAACATTGTTCTACCTTCGTATAAAGTTCTCAGCCTGGCCAACGTTGAAATTGCCAAAATTGTCTTTATTTTCTTAAAGGTAGACATATGAACCATAATGTAAC
>NW_007579272.1:117025-117981 GCF_000690725.1 Stegastes partitus
CAGTGTGTAAGGGGGTATAGCTCAGTGGTAGAGCATTTGACTGCAGATCAAGAGGTCCCCGGTTCAAATCCGGGTGCCCCCTCTTTATGTGTTTAATATCAGTGGGATTTCACAGTAATAGCAATGTGTAATAAATCAAGCTGTTGTTAGATATGAAGAGTCACACCTGTATATATGTAATGTAACTTCATTTGACACATTAGTTCCTTCTGTGGTTTTGGCAGGAGAAAAGCAGATTCTGCTGCTACCAATAAAACTGTAAATTATATCCACACACAACATTTATATTTAAAGATATTACATGTATTTTAAATTTCCTTATTGGAAAATTATTTTGCCATAATTAAGTTGGTTTACAGATATTTGCTGTTATTTAAAGAACATAAACACTATTGTTTGGGCGAAGAATGTTTTAATCATTATTTTAAAGTTATTTATACCATAATTACTAGTGATGCACAATATTAGAATTTCTGGCCGATACCGATATCTGATATTAAGATTTCTGATATCGCAGATAACCGATATTACCGATGTCGATATTCAATTTTTGTTCACACCGAAAAATGAGTAGAAGTAAGCAGTGTGAGAACGTGAAAACTATTCAGAAGAAGCCCATACCAAATTAGACCACATAGTCTTCTTTATTATGTAACAAAATTAAACATATTTCAACATATTTAACGTTCAAGTCAAGGACCATTTAAGTAAAAACATCTGTGAAATAGCAGCAATATCAAATTTAGAGACGAAGGCGCTAATGTTAGACAATCATCGGTTTTTCACATCGGCTAATTTCTTCATTAGACCGATACCGATATATGGAAAAACCACTAATATCGATACCGATGTGGTCGCCGATATAGCCCTAATAATTACATAATTAGAAATGTGATGATTCACATCATTTTAATGCTCAACAAACCATTCAGTGACCCCTCAGGCCTTATGGATGA
>NW_007579272.1:118190-168578 GCF_000690725.1 Stegastes partitus
TAGGGGGTATAGCTCAGTGGTAGAGCATTTGACTGCAGATCAAGAGGTCCCCAGTTCAAATCTGGGTGCCCCCTGTCCTTTATGTTACAACATGCACTTTGTGAAGATTCTCAGTAATCCAGGTCATGGTTGTTCTTGTAGTTTAATCATACCAACTGGACTTGCTTCTTGAAGACGTTTCACCTCTCTTTATTATGTGAGTCGTTAGGACTCCCCTCCCACAATGGGGAAGTGGGCAAGCTTCTAAATTTGGCAACAAACCCCCAGATGAAACTGAAACTCAGGTGTTAATGGCTCCTAAAGAATATAAGTATCTGAAACTCCCAACTAGTCAGTCAGAACTGATGAAGCCTCTTGGATGAGAGGTGAAACATCTTCAAGGAACTCAAGCAAGTCCAGTTGCTGCGATTAAACTACGAAAATAACACGCGGTTTGTTTCACTCTGATATTGTTCTTTAAACCCACTGAGTGCTGTAGTCTATTGTAGTGCAAATTGAGAAGTGGTTTATGTGGGTTAACACGTCTCTCTGTCCTTGTAAACTCACAGTTCTGTTAAAAGAGCAAACCCTGATAATATTTCCCCCCCTAACATTTTATGTGAGAGCAGGTCAGGATGGAATTCAACCTGAAACATAAGGTAACACTGCTGAGGGAGCTGAGGGAGATGCTGGTACTTGCCAAGCACTGCAGGCCCTCCAGCAGCTGTCAGCACCTGCCTGCACTATTGTCCAACACCTGGCACCTGTGTTATACATACAGCTCACTTTAGCAGGAAGAAAAAAAAAATCCATGTACACTGAAAAAAAAAAAAACTACCAAGAGTGAATACAGATGGACAAAACCCAAATGGACCTGCCGGTTGGTGCTGTCTAGACACATTCAGTCACAGTTGGACAAGCAGCAGTTGTTGATTTTATCACTCCCTAGATCAGACTGTAAACGGATGAAGCTGAGAAGGGAAATGTGATTGTAGTTTGGGAAATAAAAAGACAGGTGGCTTCAGTTTAATTTGACGCAGTTACAACAGCGCTCGAAGGTATTTATCTTTATCTGTGTTACAAAAAGGTCAGTTGTCCTTTTCGCCCCAATGATCCAGACGCTGATAATATGGATTTTGGAGAGTGAATCAGATTGTTGTGGGTCAGAATATATGTTTTGGAAAGTTGAAACGCAGAAATTTCAACAATCCATTCAGACACAGCCAAGTTTTGTCTGTGTTTTAACTCGTCCACTGCAAAATAGTGACATCAGGCCGCCTGGGAAAATACTAATCTCAAACAGGCTGCTCGCAAAAGGGCCCGCAAATGTCCGGTCATTTGGCAAACATGTTTTCACAAGACCAATATTGGACAGTGTGTAAGGGGGTATAGCTCAGTGGTAGAGCATTTGACTGCAGATCAAGAGGTCCCCGGTTCAAATCCGGGTGCCCCCTCTTTATGTGTTTATCAATGGGATTTCAAAGTAATAGCACTCTGTAATAAATCAAACTGTTGTTAGATATGAAGAGTCACGCCTGTATATATGTAATGTCACTTCATTTGACACATTAGTTCCTTCTGTGGTTTTGGCAGGAGAAAAGCAGATTCTGCTGCTACCTATAAAATTGTAAATTATATCCACACACAACATTTTTATTTGAAGATATAACGTGTATTTTAAATTTCCTTATTGGAAAATTATTTTGCCATAATTAAGTTGTTTTACAGATATTTGCTGTTATGTAAAGAACATAAACACTATTGTTTAGGCAAAGAATGTTTTAATCATTATTCTAAAGTTAATAATAGCATAATTACTAGCGATGCACGATATTAAAATTTCTGGCCGATACCGATATCTGATATTAAGATTTATGATATAACCAATATTACCGATGTCGACATTCAATTTTTGTTCACATCGGAAAAATGAGTAGAAGTAAGCAGTGTGAGAAAACTATTCAGAAGAATCCCATACTAAATTAGACCACATAGTCTTCTTTATTATGTAACAAAATTAAACATATTTCAACATATTTAACGTTCAAGTCAAGGACCATTTAAGTAAAAACATCTGTGAAATAGCAGCAATATCAAATGTAGAGACGAAGGCGCTAATGTTAGACAATCATAGGTTTTTCACATCGGCTAATTTGTTCATCAGACCGATACCAATATATGGAAAAACCACTAATATCGATACCGATGTGATCGCCGATATAGCCCTAATAGTTACATAATTAAAAAATATGACGATTCACATCATTTTCATCCTCAACAAACCATTCAGTGACCCCTCAGGCCTTATGGATGAGGCACTGTCATAAAGTCGATTGCTCAGAACAACAGTGTAACGACTTGCAGTTATCCTTTGCTCTAAGAGGACTCAAACCACAATAGGTCACTGTAGGGGTCAAAGGTTCAGGTTTTTCCTTGAATTTGTCACCTGTTTGGAGCTTTTTCCTCAACAAGAAAGCCTTTTGCAGCTTCCTTATTTAATTCAGTGCAATTAAAATCTTTAATCAGGATGTTTTCCCCTGCAAAATAACAGCTCAAAACACCAAGGAAGAGGTTGCAATCATAAAGATGTATATTTAAATCCTTCTCTTCCTCTCTGTGTCTTCTCTCTTTGCAGAGGGTTGCCCTGTCTTTTGACTTTCCTTTTTACGGCCATTACCTGAGGCAGATTACCATAGCAACAGGAGGTACAGTTTGATTTTCTAACAGATGTTCGTGTGACCTTTCTTGCATATGTCCACAGCATAGAGGTGTTTCTAGCAGTGTAACAAGTCCGTCTTACATATTTTTCCATCTGGCCTCTTTCAGGGTTTATCTTCACAGGGGACATTACTCACCGTATGCTCACCGTGACTCAGTACATCGCCCCTCTGATGGCGAATTTTGACCCCAGCTACTCTAAAGAATCCACCGTGCAATACCTGGATAACGGTATAATACCACGTATACCGTGCATACATCTGAGCAGGTTCTTGTCTGATTATTTGTCTCATTCCTGTTTCTTTCATTTCCTTCAGGAGAGGTGTTTGTGGTCCAGTGGGAGCAGGTCAGACTCTCGGGCCGGGAGTCAGTGGGAGCTTTTACATTTCAGGCTGCACTTTACAAAACAGGGACCATCACTTTCAGCTACCGAGACGTGAGACGCATCTCTGCTTTGGTTCTTTAGTAGCTTTCTTAAATCTGATCATAAAATTGCATATATGGATCTTCTTCTGTCGTTTCACCAGATCCCGATGTCATTAGATGTGATTGGCACAGCTGAGCATCCGGTGAAGGCTGGTTTGTCTGACGCCTTCATGGTCATGTCGCCCTCCTCTCAGTCACCAGGTCAGCACTAATGGTCATACTCGTCCTCTAGGATACACAGTGTACAACAGGAGCATAAATACTCTGCAGCCAGTGTTGTATGATATGATATGTTTCATCCAGGTGCCCCACGGCAAACTATCTACGAGTACCATCGAGTTGAAATCGACACCACAAAGATTACCAACTATTCTGCTGTTGAGTTCACTCCACTCCCCAGTAAGTGAATCTCCTAAGATGTCAAAATATTTCATTTTATAATTGAGAACCCATCACATGCACTCAAACAATCAAATATCTACAGTGTTTATTGCTTGTTTTTCTCTGTTTAGCCTGCCTTCTGCATGGCAGCTGCGAGCTCTGCCTCTCATCCAACCAAACCTCTGGTTGTAGTTGGTGTCACGTCCTCCAGAGGTGAGTGGGACCTTCTGCAAGCCCACGTTAACTGTTTTACACTCGATTTTATATTAATCCTGTGTTTTAGGTGTTCAGATGGCATGGACAGACACAGGCAAGAATGGCTGGATTATGACTGCTCAGAAGAGGTACAGCTTGACATCAACAATCAGCATCTGTTTGTTTTATATTTTCATGCATTTTACTATAACCTCATGATGTATTGTACCGTGCATGTGCAGAGCAAAGATGCGACCTGTGAGGATTACAACCGAGGCGACAGCTCCACCGATTCCTCCATCACTCCAGAGATCGAGGACACAACGGCTTTGACTCCTCAACAAAAAGGCTGTGAAAGCGATGGTGAGGAGAAGGCCAATATTTCGCCTTGTTGTTCAATGAAAATAGATTCTGCATTGGAATAAGTATGAAAATTTGTTTTTAGATGACACCAAACGTCATATATTCAAGACTGGCAGTGGTGAGTTACAGTTCTGTTTTGTAGGAGCCATTATGATTGAGCTTTGGGGTTGGAGTTTTAACTACATGTCTTGACTTTAGATGTTAAAACGGATTCTTCGAAAAAGAGCGAGGGGCTGGCTAACACTGGGGTGATAGCTGGGATAGCAGCTGCTCTGGTGCTACTCTTGGCTTTGGTACTTGTTGCACTGTACATCAACTGTCATCCTGCTGCTGCATCGCCGCTTTACCTCATCCAGGTGAGCACCCAATGCCCCCTGCACCAATCTGGTTTTTTACACACAATGAGTCCATGCCAAAAAATCTTGTTTGAAACTGTTTGATGCTTTTCAGCGACGCAAGAGCTACTGGCCTTCCTTGAAGTTCCAAAAGCAACAGCCTGGATACACAGAAGTGGAAGGAGAAGGTCACGAAAAAGACAGCATTGTCGAAGCTGGACCATGTTGAAGCCACGAGTGGAAACATGTACATTTGTGCAAAAAAAAAAAAACAATCCAATTCCAAAAAGTTCTACATGAAGTCTTTTTTTTTTAAAGTTTGTGATATCACTACAAAAAAGATGAAAATGTTGCAGCAGTTTAGGTAGAGAATAGCTAAATGTCTCTGCTGGAAGAAGTGATGGTGACGACATACTCTCCTTTAAAAAAAAAACACAAATTTGACTGCAATGAACTGTGAAATGCATGCCACAACGTTGACATTCTTAGAAAATTACGGAAATTGTGCTGCTTCACATCAAGCGAATAAAGATGTGGGTGTGCTTCAGTTTCAGTTCCTGCTGCTTTTGACTTTTAAGCTAAACCTTTCAAGTTCCACCTTTTGTTTTACACAAACATGTAATACAGTTCCTGATCAGAACTCCAGCTTGCAAAACATGCTTTGGAGTATTTTTGTTATTTGATGCTGTACATAAAAGGAGCGCAAAGCTAGTTTATTTATACCCATTACCAAATTTGGCTTTATAGCAAGTTTTAATTTCACCAATAGGTTTCTTGTGGCTGGAAATTACATCACCACATGACAGAAGATGGCAAGACATTGTGTTGGAGGAGCTGATTTCTATGTTTCTTGTTACTTTTTACTAAAAATGGCATATCCACGATGATTCAGCGATCAATGGCAAAGCCTTGATTTGACATCACAGTTATCAAACAGTCCTTATACTTGCTAACAAGCTTTCAGCATGTCTCCACTGGGATTTTGTTACACCCCTCTTTGTGATTTTCTCCAGATCTTTAAGGTTGGAAGGTTTCCTGGACTCCAGCCTGTTGATCTGGTTTTCTATTCACCATTTCTTAACCTCTTTGGCTACATGTTTAAAATCTTGTTGGAAGGCCTAGTGCTGGCCCAAGGACAAGTTTTCTGCAAACTACCCAATGTTTTCTTCCAGAATCTTACTGTTATCATGATACCGCTGGAAAAACACCCTTCCAAAGGCATCACATTCTCACCAGCATGTTTGACCTTGAGGATGGTGCTGTTGGGGTTGAATGCGTCTTCTTTCTTTGTGTCCAAACATTTTCATCTCATCCGACCACAGAGCTGATTAGCAGATGCTTTCTTCTTTATCCAGCGGAACTTTTGTGTGTCTGTCTTAGAGAAGTGACGTCCGCTTTGGTCAGTGTCCAACATGTTGCGACCAGAACTGCTCAGATTCACCAGGATGCTCTTGGTGCTGATCCTTAGATTCTTCTTGACCTCTACCATTCTTTCCAGTGCAGGAGTCACTTCTGGCCTGCTGTCGTGACCTGTAAGATTTTTCAAAGTGTGGAATGCCTCATGCTTTTTGATTATTGCTGCACTGTGGTCACTGGCTCTTGAAAACACAGGGACATGGTTCTATAGCCACACAATGTGCAGCTCTTTGGTTTTAACCATGATCTGCAGCCGATCAGTAACGGGCTAAAATTACTGCATCAGCTGGTCCCAATTTATACTGTATTAGTACACTCTGAAACATGATAGAAATGACCAGAACCATATGGAGTGGCGTATAAGCTGCAGTAAAATGTGAAAAAATCATTAACCTCTCTATCACAGCGTCTTAGCATCTTTTTATGTCATTTCCAGCCACAAGAATCATACAAGTGAAACAAAAATCCACTATAAATGAAATTTTGGAAAAGGGGATGAATAATTTGGGACTGAACATGAAGGATACAGTACAGCTCTTTTGTCAGCAGATGTCACCCTAACCCAGCGCATCACCTGCACATGAAATAGGACATGCAAGTGAACGTGGCAGATGTGTAAAAATGTGATTTGAGAGCAGCAGCGGATTGGTAAAGCCCCAAAAACCTGCAGCAATAAAGATGATCGCATGAGTTTGCTATGCAGAGCAGCAGATGGAGGGAGGACAGACGTGCACAAGAGAGTTCTTGGAGCTTGTGTTGCTTCATTTTCAAACGATGTGGACTCAGGTTCATAAATATGCACAATGCACAGATGTTTTTTTTTGCTGCTTAGAAATCATTGATTCCAAGTTTTTTTTGTTTTTTTTTTAAATAATGAACCTCCCACATTATTTCTCTTCCCTTTCTGCTCGGACACGCGCACTCAAGGGAGGAAGGGAGGGGGCGAGGAGGAGGGGGGGAGGCAGCGGGAGCGCGCTTTCCGTGTCTGGTTAGTGGACTGACAGCCAGCTGTGCGGCTACAACGACAACAACAACCTCCTGGATTTACAACTAGATTAGTGTTGTCCCCGCCACCGATCACAATCGCACACTAGTAGCTAGTTTCCCAAGTGAACACTCGACGGCTACGAGCGGCATCAGCGGCGGTTTCTGTGCTAACTAGCTAGAAGAGCATTCCTCCAACATGAATCCGATGTGTGGCAGATGTAATCTAGTCGTTTACCCCACGGAAAAAGTGAATTGTCTGGACAAGGTAAGAGCACGAAAAAACGCCTCACTTTCTATTCTTCTGATTTAAAACAACCTCGGTAAGCTCGCCGTCTTTTATACCGCACCGGAGTGTTTTTCTTCGCTTCTAAAACTACACCTTTCACCCATTTTTGTGAATGAATCGAACACCCCAACAGGACAGGTAATTCGTTAGCTAGACATGCTAGCAGCTAGCTAGCGTCTGGGAGGCGATGGCACAGCGGCGCGGGGGAGCAGAAATTCAGCGTTTTGTTGATTTAAAAAAGCCCCTTTGAGAAAGCAGAATTTTTATTTTTCGTCAATAGAGATGCCTCAAGGCTGTGGTTCTTTTGTACCCCCCTAAACTAGCGTCTTCCGACAGCCGAGCCTGGCCTGGGCCTGGCTGCTGGCACCACTGCTTTGAAGAAAACTGGTTAGCCAACGGTTTTTTTTTTTTTTTCTAGAAAACGTGTTCCATGTGTCTGAGCTAGTTTCCTCACAAATGCTGATAGATATAAGACGTGTAAGCTCCGTTAAAGAAAAATAGAGTTCCATTTTGTGTGTGTGTGTGTTCAGTGCTGTCCAATAGACTGATTTGGACTGTCTGTGTCCAATTTCTCTGGCTAATCTCAATCAGGGATGATTAGTCGAGCAGCCTCGTTCAGTTTTCAGTCAAAGCAGACGCCTAATCTCAGCACTGCTTGCTAATCTCATCAATTTTACCCCATAGTGACTCTGGATCTCACTAATTCAGTGAGTGAACACTGGTGCTGCACGTCTTGTTCCTCTTTATCTGTGAGGAGGGAAAGGTGGCCTTAATTTGTTGCCTTCTCTGTAAACTGTTGCAATCAGCTGGACTGTACCTTTGGCACCAGATAAAGCACACATGCAGCACACTTACCTGGGTGGGGTCTATTTGCTTGGCATGGTTATATTTGTGTATCCTTTTTACCAATGCAAGGCTTGGGGGGCAAAGTAGATAATTTGCCTAATGGACGTCTGAATGACTATTGAAAATCAATCCCTGTTGAGGCGTGCTTATCTGTCGGCGTTGACAGACAAGGAAGGTGGAGAAAGAGCGCACAAAGCACTTTATCTAAAGTAACATCAGCTTCTCACTGGATGCATTACTCCTGTGCTGCATGGTTGTGACTAATGTTTTCCCCCCAAAGGGCCCTGGACTTGGATTGATTCACCCCCAGCACCCCATCTTCACACACAAACAATCCAAGCAGCCCAAGATTACGAGGCACGCCGGAACCTTGTATTACAAGTTATGCTGTTAGGAGGCTGGTTATTGATGGGAATCAAATTGCCACAAGTACAGCCTGAATGCGCTGTGGAATCTGCCCTGAAGCAGAGTGCATTCCAGCAGACAGACACTCCCATAAAACGTGCTCTGTCAGAGGCCTGCTGTGGCATCTCCCAGCTCTGAACCGAGCTCAGGAGGGTAGCCTGCCGTCTGTCTTTGCTGCCATTCCGCATCAGCGCTCACCCCTTCAGACACGCCAAAACAGCCTCTCCTTTCCCCCTCTCTGTGCCACTCTTGTTTGTTTTAAGCAAGCCGAGGCTGCGTTGGCTGAGGGTTTTTTTTTTCCGTGTGCTAGGCTAGCTCAGGTGAAGGCAGCAGAGTCGAGGCTTGTGCCACTGCTGCATTGGTATTCTCAGCCCAATACCTTTACCTGACACATCTCCCTCTGTAATATACCTCGCTTTTTGGAGGCCGAACCACAGAGGCTTGTTTGTCTGTCAGCTGCATTCCAGTTTTAGCAGGGCAGGGCCAAAGCAGAAGGAGCGGGCAGCCGAGCACATGTAAAGGCAGGAAGTGATTCTTGGTCTAGGCTCTTGCTGCTAACGGTTTTGCCTTCTCATTTGGCTTCCCTTTAGTGCTTAAAATGCTTGCTGGTTGTGAGGAGATGCATATTTGGCTCAAGTACTAGGCTCATATCTATCTGACTGGCTTTTTGTAGCTTCAATTGAGGACAGCTGTTGAACTGCAGCCAATGAAAGTTGTAACAAGGAAGCATCCCTTTTTACTGGTGCCTAATACACAAACGAGAAGATATGCAATGTTTTGGTTAATAAAATGATTTCTCGGTGTGTTTTTTAAAGGTTAATAGCAATGTTGAGCAATCAGGAAGTGTGTATTTTTGAGATAAACTGAGGATCTGCGCCAAGTGCTTCAGCTTTAAGCTCATCTCTCCCTGAAATACTCGTCTCTGCCGGAGTGTCTGTGTGCTTACTGTTGCTTCACGCTGTTTGCATTTTGTGCGACTGAATTACAGGGCCTGTCCCGACCTGCAGGTGAAGCAACACTGTCTTCTTACAACTTTAAGGAGATCTGTTATTATTTAACTGTGACATATGTGTCATTATGCCTCAGATTATGAAATAATCAACCTGATTCCCTTGGTAGTAAATCAGCTGTTATTTCAGCAAATTTCCAGCGTCTATAAATAATGTGAGAAGCTGACTTGTTCTGTTTCGACAGCTCATCTTTTAATAACTAAGGAGGAAAAACAAACATTGCCTCTGGCTCTTCGATATGTGTTTTTGGCTTGTGAATATGTTAGCAGTGTCACAACATTTTGATTAGTGTTTCAATACCCAGCAAGGTTTTCTTCTGAGGCGAGGCCTGTTTTCTCATATCAGACACGGTTTATATGTTATCTCCCACAGGACACCCAAGTTTAACAGGTAATTCACAACCTCACTCTAAACACAGCAGCTCTTTGCTAGCAACGAAAGCCAAAAGAAGTGCAGATGGACAAAAGCCAGCAGGGAGGTTATTGCCTTTATATCAGAATGTCGTGGAAAGCTTTTACAGTCAGTCTGCTATCTTGCTTTTCACAGAATCTCAAATGTTCACTTGCTATTAAAGTGGTTGCAGTAATCAGATTGCCTACACTATCCGCCTCGCACACTGATGTATCCGACACATTTTGTAGTCCCGTGCTCACCCGTGTCCATTTCTACTGTTACTTAACAATTTAGTTGCTCTCTTATTTGGCTGCTCTTTGGATTTCTGGTTAAGATGTGAGCCTCAATTGTGCTGCTGTTTCAATCCCAGGAAATTGCTGGATAAAGGGGTTGAAGGTCAGAATATATTCAAGTCGAGCAGCTCCGTACAGTCCTTACTGTATGAAAGAGCTTATAGCATGCATCCCATGCCTACATGCAGACATGTGACATTTAAAAAGTGCCCCTGTTAGAAATCGCCACAACTTTTTCCTGGCCCAGACAGCAGTCTGTAGCATGTAATCGATAAATGTCTTGCTGTTTGCAGTTTAAACTCGTGCAAATATAGTTATTTTGCAAGAGCTAAACATTGTGTGTTTGCTACAAACACTTTTCCCACAACCTTAGTTTTAGAGGAATTTGTCTACCGCCCTATATTTAGACAGATTATTCTGAGAGCTGATTCATGTTGTCCAAATGCCACAGGAGGTGAGGAATCTGTGCAGTCACCACCAGTCACCTCCCTTTGATGACTCACAGACACAAATGCACATTACAGACAAAATCACCTGAGGTGTTGACTCAGCGACCAGGTACTTCTCTGTGCGTTTAATCAGAAAAGGCAACCGGTGTTGTGTTTTCTGTCCCCAGCTTTTATTTGCACCAGCACAAAAATTCCAGTTTCTCATTGTCGCGCCACCTTACAATAAAATTCATAGAAAGGGAGGCGAAGACACAGTTTTATCCCCTGCTAGCTGTAAAACATGACATGGTAACAGCGCTGCGTGATTTGTTATGTACATGATTTACGACAAAGCAGAAGTGTTTGACGTTTCACCTTAACTGTGTTCATCTCTCATCCTTTCTGCGAGGATTATTTTAATCTCATAGCTGGGGTGGAAGTATGTGTGTATTACTAAGCGCACATCATATTCTGGAGTGAAGGTAATTGCATACCCTAGTCTAGCATAGGCTGTCGGCTCTAATCACCGTCTGCCTGCTGGCCAGCAACAAAGCCCTATGCTGGGGTAAAAATGTATGGCATCAGGTAGACTAATAATTAACCAGCATGTATTAATGAGTTTCCGCTATTAGCGCCAGCCAGATGTGGGCACTCTGTCTTTAGGCATGTTCTGTCTTACGCAAGAATAATCTTCTTCTCTCACTGAGCTGCTGTGGTGTGCGTGTGTATGTCGTGTTTTGGTTTTATTTAGCCACTGCTGGAGTCAAAGAGCTATCATACCATATTTCAAACTGCCTACTCGGCCACTAAAAGCGTAACATCCAAAGTTGTTTAGACTGAAGTTAATTGCTACTGATTTAACCAGGAGTTATAAAGCATTTCATCCGGGCCCCACGAGATGTCCTTCAGTGTTACAAGGCGCTAAATTCATCTGATGCTTAATGTGGCGATTACCCGAGGACTGGACCGTGCAAATCCATTTAACAGGGGTTAAAGATTGCAGTGATATTCATATTTTCTTCTTAAAATAGCTTGATATTATCAGAAATTAATCCAGATTGAAAATTTGTCAGCTCAAAAATACACTTAGACGGTAACCAACCGGTGTTCCTACGAAAACCAAATGACCTCAATGGTTTGGTGAATTTGTTGCTGTGGTCACAGCACCAAAGCAAGTTAGTAATCTGCCCTGTTTAGATTACATGCTAATGCTGACATAGGAAGTGGTTGACCCCAACAGGCCTGCAGCATTTTAATGCTTTAAGCCTGACACTTAATTGTCTCCTATCTGATTGTACTGTGTATGTGAGAGCATGCTTCCGGTCAGTCTCTCACTAACCGTCCCTCTGTGTGTGATGTCTAAAGTTGTTTTGGCCACCCATGGCTGCGGGGTTTTTGTTTCGGCCCACTTGCATTTCACTGAGAGGGAGCTGTGAGGCTGACTGAGCATTTTTTTTTTTTTTACTGTTGTCTGGAGCCCCGGACCCTCGCTGACACACATGCATCATGCACTGACACATATAACCTACATACAGCTCACGACTACGCTCATACATATAGGCTCACATGCACATGTGCGCTTGAGCTGCACTGATGCAGGGAGACAGAGCTGGTTTTTTTTTTTTTTTTTTATATGGGTGTTTTATTTCTAGGGCTCCATCTCTGCAGTGTCCTCATTTTCCAGCTGACTGCCAGATCCTGCCTTGGCACCCAAGAGCCAGGTTTTCCTCGAGCTGGACAAGGCTAACTGCTGGATGGCCTTTGTAACACACATTTGAAATGTGTCTCACCCCCCGCATTTCTGTCCCCTCCTTACCAACTGGCATCGATTTGCCTTAGTCTGAGACGTAATAGACTGTACAGTAAGTCTTGGCTCAGCTGAGATAAGTGACTGTCCATGCTCGGTATTAGAATGCATCTCAAATGTGTCTCGAGTGACCACTTGTCTTTATATTCCACCTTCCTGAGCCCATTTGATTTTTTTTTTTCAGTGGTAAACTGCAACCACTGCTGCACATTAGAAATATAAATGTGTTTCCAGCCTCACAGCTCGAGAAGAGGCCTGCAGTGGCTGAATGCGTACTGAATCAAATTTAAAGTTAACCAAGTGGTGCTTTAACCCTCTGATGCCCAAGTAGATTTTGGATGTCTTTTCTTTTCCCACATTTTTACTCGCTGTGGGATCATTTTTTACTGCAAGATAGTCCTGCATGACTATGGAAACAGGGCAACCATGGCTAGAGGTAAAGAAAACTCCAAAACAACTTGAAAAAAGTTGAATTTCTTTATTTATTGCAATAATTTAAAAAACAAAACTGCAGTCAACATGCAACATTTTCCAAGCAGCCTATAGATGCTACCAATACTGGGGAAAAAATGGCAGCACTTCATATTATAGATTTTACTACGTATATTTTATAGTTTTCCATACTTGTCTCCTTTCTGATCTTTGTAAACACAGCCTGCAGTTCAGCCAAAACGTTAGTCTCATAACTGTTGGTAGCAGCAGAGTCACTACTGGCTTCTCAGTTGTGCCAAGGAGAACAAAATTTCAATTTTTCTTTGTACAGATTCTGGTTAGTAAAAGCGGTTTATTTTTTGGCAGTGTTTAAATAAGACATGCTAAGTAAAGCGATTTTAATCAAATATCATGATTTCAAGCCTGGATTCTGCAATTTTTCCAACTGAACTGCGTGTCACAGCTTCTCAGTCGCACCAAGGAGCGCCAGATTTTAAGATTTTGCCTAATCAGTTTGGAGTAAAAGGTTTATTTTAGGCAAATCTTTAAGTGAGACATGTAGAATCGATTGATTTTGAGGGTAATTGACCTGCACGTCACACATGATTAGTTCAAAAACTATCACAAACATTTGTCTGTTTTTACAATTCCTATTTCTAATAAATGTTGTAGTTTTGGTGATTTTTCAAAGATCTCATGCTTGTTAAACACACCAGTGGGTCTCGGGGTTCAGAGTTAATCTGTTGATGCATTTATGTTTTAATATTCACCTCATACTGCAAATGTGAACACCTGATCCCCTCCAAATGTTCCAGTGTGATCTTTTCACCACCTGTGTTTAGATTTGTCTGCTTGTGATTCCTTCTTTCCAAGAAGCAGTCTGGTTTGAACAGCTTGAGCAGGGCGTCTGTTACCTGTCACCTGAGAGGGTCGTGTTATCCATATGAAGGTGGGGGGTGACGAGGGCTGTCCTGTTGGAATGTGGGTTAGCAGGTTGGGCCGAGGCTTAGGAATAGTTTGTTGAGTTCAGCAGGCTTGTTGTTTGGAAACGACCCAAGGTCAATATTTATTCTGGGAAACAACCAGAGTATCAAAGTCCAGGCTGAGCTCATCGACTCACCTGATTCTTTGGTATTTGCGTGAACACTTCTGGATTTCACCGTCACAGTTTATTCCTGTATTGTTCCAGATTGGGGAAATGAGAGTGTGGTACTGGGATGCTGCATTGCACGTAGATGAATGAGACAGCATGCATGCAAAGATGGCAGCCACCACAGCTGCAAATCAGCTGAAGCTAGAGGAAATGGAATCTGCCAGCAGAATGTTGTTGTTTGTAGAGGGATTTGCCATTGCAGTTCTGGCCAGAACAATGAAGCGGGAGAGCAGTGGAAAGAGTAACACAACGTGTCCCTCTGCAACTCCCTCAGGCCCCAACGGGGTTGTCGTGGGATAAGGAGTTTGCATTCGAAGGCTTGGCCCAGTGTGTTTGGCTGTGGATCACAGCTCCACTGAACAGAGACCAGGCCCGGTTTCCACTGTGAGCCTCGTCTTTTGTACGTCTCAGTACAATATTGCTTGCCCACAGCTACAAACACCCATGTCAGACACATACATACACTGGATTGTTGTCATCCTGGGTGGTCTCTTACATCCAGACAGAACAGACAAGGCTTTTCTTAACACTAGCCTGAAGCTATATTTTAGATTTTCGATAAAGTCTGGAGTCAACAGCACATTGTGTTTGGTCATGTTTCCATACATTACTGACAGCAAACCTCAACATCTCTGTGATGTACTGCCAGCGGTGTATCAAAACCGTAACGCATGCTAACATCATCACACCATGTCACTGCTCGCAAGGAAGTGACAAATTTTTTCTGTCAGTAATGCCCGCCTTTATCCGAAGAAGAATCGAATCAGCAACGCGCATGTGTTTTTGAGAGAAACGCTCAGAAAATGATGCTGCACTTTGTGTAGTTTTGAATCAGCTTTTCTGTGCAGTTTGTTTGGAAGATTAGTGTTTTGTGTGTGGGCAATTGGTGTGGAAAGTGATAAAGAGTGGGTGAAAGAATGAGAGGGATGGCAGAGCGCCTTGAGGCCATGTTAATAAGGACTCCCTCTTTCTTTTCCGTCCCATTCTTTATTTTTTTTCCTCTCTCTGTGTCTTTGCACTCCTCCCTCCCTTCCCTTCCCTTGATGATAGCAGGAGAAGCCAGATCATTGCTTCACTCTCTGGCGTTTTCTCTCTCTCTCTCCCTCTTTCTCTCTCTTTTGCCCACCCTCCCCTTTTGCTTGCTCCCTTCCTCTTGCTTTCTCCAGCTCCTTCCTTTCATGTTTCCTCCAATCCTCCCTCCCTCAATCCCTCTTTGAACCCTCAGGCCACAGATCAACCCAGTGCCAGGAGAGCGAAGGGGAAGGAGGGCGAGTGGGTGGGAGGAAGGGAGAAAGGGTGGCGACTGAGATAGACACAGTTTCATATGAAGATGGATGGAGGAGCTACATAAACATACAAAGATGAACAGACAGATAGACAGAAAGAAAGCCAAAGGGCAGCACATCTGTTATTGTGTATATATAGAAAACAAACCAAACTTAACACCCAAGGTGTGAAAATGAATGAGAATAGAGATGGAAAGGAAGATAAAATCTCGTCTATCACCAACTTTCCCACTCACACCAGTGCAGCAGTCTACTTATAAATAGTCACCGTACAATTTGCTAGCAAAGGGGAAGTTGGTTTCTGTGTAACTGTTCAGCGCCAGCGTGCACAAACTGCATTGCTTCACTTGCCCTTCACCCAGTCCTAACAGTCACCGTGTTCATAAAAAGTAGTTGCGGCCTTACTCATTCAACTCTTGTGCATGTTGTTTTTGTGTCTGGTGTGCAGGTAAAGTTCAACAAATGCCACATATTTTCCTCTCCCTAAACTTGCAATGTCCTCTGTGTTTCTGACAGTATTGGCATAAAGGATGCTTCAGCTGCGAGGTCTGCAAAATGACTCTAAACATGAAGAATTACAAAGGCTTCGAGAAGAGACCATACTGCAATGCGTAAGTCATCCCTAAGTCATCATTTTGTGTTTGTCAGCGAGCCTGTCTCGTGTTTTATCCTCATCCTGCATCCCAAAGACACTGACAGCAGTGTTTAATCTGTCCACAGCCTGAAATAGGACTCTCTAAGTGTGATTGTGCATGCTGCAACCCAGCTATGGCCCCTTTCTCCCTCCTGGGCTGTTTATCTGTGACTATTCCAGCTTCCTCCCCCCCCTCAGAGAAAAGGCCTATATGTGGTGTGGGAAAGTGCCTCCCTCCTCCTCCTCAGTGGGGAAAAGGGGGGGTATCAACAAAGGAAATTCCTGAAGTTCCTCTACAGTGACACAGGCGAACACTCTGAAAACTAGCATGTCCACTCACGCTTCAGCACATACTCGCTCACTAAAGGCTCATCAGGAATCCATGGAATCCCCCTCTCTCGTTACTTATAATGATTTTCTCCTCCGTGAGCGTGTTTGTCAGAGTTGGGACAGTAAGCGCATGTTCTGAGAGGGAATGCAGACGGAAGGCATCGTGTTCAGACAAGCTCTTTTGCTGAACTGCCATTTTATTGCCAGAGAAATAAGTCAAGACGGCATGCTAGGATTGTCATTTTTAACTAGTGTTGCATGTGATCATTGAAAGATACCGCAACACCCTGTCATTAGAAACGATGCTATTCCCCACTTTGTTCGTAAAGTTACTTAAAGAAGTGATTTCATACAAGCTGTTTGTATTTCCAGAGCTCTGCTTTTACTCTGTCGGCATAGTGGATGTGCTAGTCGCTGTTTGGCTTTTTGCACAAGCATGATGCAGCTATCATGGTGGCAAAACAAGAGGCATGGCTGCAAAAACAACTGCTCTTGCCTACTGTTTACTAGGGATCAACCATTGTTTATTTTTCAGGGCTGATTATTGGTAATCAAGAAGACCGACAACTGATATTTGGACCTGATTTACATAAGGATTGCCATCACTGATTATGTACAGTAGATACGAGTCATGACGTCAGAATGTCACGTGGTGCTACGATGCTCTCCTCTGTGTACTGTGAGATCGATTTATTGAGCTTGCCTCCTGCAGTTAGGTCTTCTGTTTTGTTAATATTTTGCTATTCTGCCACTTTCATTGCCCACTAAGGTCCGGATCTTAAGGCAATGTTTGCTATTATTTTCCAGACGCTGTTTCAGGATAATCTGTGGCTGCCTCCTAGCTTAGGTGCTAGCTGTTAGCTTAGCCCTTGCCACTGTAAAAGAAGTCAATTTTCTGCTAATGTGCTCATCTGTCCCTCTGTGTAAACAACAGCTTTAAGTGATTGGCTGTTACTCGTGACGTGTAACCAGTCAGATGGAGCTATGGGCAGGACATTGCTAAGACCACAGAGTGACTACAGGAAGAGAAAGAGAAAGAACCAGTGTCATCAAAGCCAAATTTGGCATTTTTTCACTTACAGCCAACAGTCACAGTGAGCCCACAGACACCTCAAAGCCTCACAGTAAAAGATGTGTTAAACCTCGACTGAGGGAGCTAACACGTCCAACTTGGCAAAGCATCTCATCGACAGGCATGCTGACTTGTTCAAAGGTTTCAAACGGCGACAGACTAGCTGTAGGTTCTGACAGGCAAACTCACTGAACCATCAGAGTTTGACAAGACAATTAAGTGCAGTCAGAAATTGCCTTTATTTTTACAGCTACCCTACCAGTATAGCAGACATTTCCATATTCAAACACAGCATTCGCACCACTGCAAGCTGCTAAAAATCAGGCGCTTACAAGCATGAAGATCAACACTAGTTCAACTGAATTCTTGCCAAAAGGGTGAAAATGGCTGGTAAAAATGTGCACTGAAGTACTGCTCCCGCTTGTCTCCACAAGGGTTTCACCTTTTTATTGGCAGCAGTGTGGACGGACATGTAAAGAGCTGATCATAATGAAGAGTTCATCCATGTCTGATTGAATATGAAAATGTATGAACACACTGCGCGACAATAAGTCACACCTGTTGTCGTTTTATGGCTTCTTTCCACATCTTCCACTGCTTTGCATTGACACTGTCGAAATAGTTTCATGTTCTGTAATATTTCCCTGTGTATCTGTGTTTTATAATTTAAGTTGTTGATATGGTGTCGTTTCCGTATTGGCATTGTATCCAAGTCATAATTTTAGTATTTTAACAGCACTGTTTTCATCTTGAGAACTCCGTGGCCCTGTGATAGTTTGCAGCCAGCTGTTTTCTACAGGATTGGCTTCCTTCATGATTAGTACCAGAGACAAGTCAGTAACATGAAGCTCTATTTTGTCTCCTTGTGCTAGATCAGGAAAAACTAGCTGTTGTTTGGGTAAGGAACATTTTCAAGGCCCATATTATTTACTAGTCCATATGTCTGGATCAAGCATCCATTTTCCCTGCTTGTAGCTGGGATTAAAGATCGAATCAGTCAGAACACCAAGCAATTTTGTTGTCTCACTTTTCATTCAAATTTGGCAGCTGAATTGTTTTTGTTGTGTGTTGTTGCAGTACAGGTGCTTGCAGTTTAGTGTGAGTTTTTTTTTTTAAGTTACCAGGAAACCCAAGAGCTTCCCCATTTCTCCTTAAATTACTTGCTCTTTTCTTCATATTCATGAAGCTGAGTCACACTTTTCAGGAAAACAGTGCATTTTATCTGAAATTGGAGCACTTCTTGCTCCATGAAAGGCTGCGATTAAACCTGAGAAAGCCAAAAAAAAAACCCAGAAAAGAACCGCTAGATGTGAGAAGCAAAACCTCCGTAAATGCAAATAATCCCTCGGTTAAACAAAGGGTTGATCTGTTTGAAGGTGAGAATGTGCACCTGTACTTACATGTAAGGTGGAAACGAATGCGAAGGGCTTCTTTTTTTTTTTTTTTTACTACAGACAGTTGTTGCAAGTGATAACAAAATACGGGCTCACAGTGTTCCAGAAAGCTGTGAGAGGGAGGTAGCAGACACAAAATCCCAAAACCCTGAAACTGAAACAACTAAAGGGAACTGGTCCACCAATAATGTTGTAAAATATACCTGTGCTTTTCTTACTGTGACATGCCAGCAATCGTTTTGTCCTTGTACTTTAAACTTAATAATTAAAACCTTGCACCCATGCTTCACCCTCACTGCTGTTGTCAGTTGTTACGGTTGAGCCCAAGTGACACCTGCGACACAGGTGAGAACACCTATGTGGAGGCCGAATTCTAAGCTTATATTACATGATGATAGATGGACATTTCATATTTAGTAGTCAACATCTCTTTCCTAAAATCAGCTTTGTAGATTTAATGTTTTAACTCTAGAAATCCTTCACTTTTCACCATTCACATTTAGATAAAGTTGTAAGCTAGCAGCTGCATCTGTGGCCAAAATATAAATTGCCAATACTGTTTGATCAATTATAGAGTTTGTAAATGCATTTTCACATTTGAAGAACTGCTTTTACTTGCATGTTGTGCTACATTTGTTCTAATGTCCAAGTCTTTGCTTTGCATTAAAAAAAATATATAAAATAACACTTCACTTTCACTTCTTCACTTGAATTTAGTGTATTTCCTACAGACAATATTTCAAAATAATTGTGCTTCACTCTGCTGAACCTCTGCTCATCGATAAACACTACAATTTGCAGATGTTCCCTAAACGCCTCGCATGCAGGCTGCGGTAAAAGCTAGCTAGGCAGCTAAGAAGCTTCTATTCCCCTCACTGTGCCTGCAACTCAGTTAGGTGAACAAAACACATTTTATAAAGAGCCTTTATTATGTCACACTTACCCAAGTTGATAATGTTTATTATCTACACAAGGTGGTTTCTATGTGCAGAGCATGCATTTTAAAAGTCAGTATCCCAGTCCATGCTGTTCATTTAACTGTAGAAGCTAAAATTGTGATCATGATTCATGACTATTACTCGATTAATTGTGCCGTCCCACCATCACTTCTGTTCACCACAGACTAAAGTGGCTTCTTCTTTTCCCTTTCCTGCTTCCGATGTTCCCTCCACGAGGGAGCCAGGCCCATCAGAGCCTGTTTATTATGCCTCTTCCCGTATGTTTAAAACGAGCCTTGTTCGAGTAAACATCATCAGTGGAAGAGCCTCCTGCTTCAGGAATAAGAATGCAGGCTATGCTCTCTGTTATTATTCCGTGTGATAACTACTCCATCATTACTCCTCTTTATTTGTCCTTAGTAATTGATATAAGGGTTGTTTGTTTTCGCTCGCTTTCCTCCAAAACTCTTCCCTGAGAATCTCATCCCTGCTTGGATGCAGTAGTCACGTTGGGTTGTGGGAGGTTTAGGAGGGCAGATTCCACCGGAAGCTATAAACTCAAATGGTGGGACACTGCCCCAATGACTGGGACTGTGATGTTGGTTTAATCAGTCACAAATGTCCTCATTTAGCGTTATCATTTACAGTGCCTCCTAGTTTCTTTCCATATGACTGCATCTTGAATCAAATGTTGTTAATAAACAACCATGTAGGATTAAGGATGCAGATTTTAAACAACCTCCTTAACTGATAGTCAGCCTTGTTAACAATCTATAACCGTGGACTTTCCTCCACATGCTGATAAAACTATATTTAACCACTGACTCACCACAAAGTCTGCTCTGTTAATTTAAGATTTTCAAGATTAAGTGAACACCAGGTTACTAAAGTATAAATTAAATAGCAACAAAATAGTGACTTCATTCAAAATCCAAACACAACAAACTTGTAATGTTATTAATCTCTTTACAGCAGTTTCGTATCAGAATAAACTGCATGTCCCTCAGCCTTACATGGTAACATACTTTTAATCGACATTTACGGCAATTAATTGTGTAGCAATTAATCATGGACTTCACTCACGTCAGGATTGAAACCACTTACGCATGGTGGCATGACAGTGCTGTCTTTATTGATATATTCATTCCAACTTCATTGAAAGGTCACTGACTGAGAGGTCTGGTCAGCGAAATGTCAATTGGACTGATATATGCTGCACAGCCACAACATTAAAACCGCCTGCATAATGTCGTGCAGGTCCCTTCATGCCAGCAAAACAGTCCCGGTCCTGGACAGCAGAGTTTTCCTGCTGTTGTTTGCCAGCTTTTCTTTCTTTAATGCTGATTCTACCAAGTATACTGTGGGAGGGGAAAAAAAGTAAAATGCCAGAAAAAGCGGTATAAATGGTAGAATATTGTGACTTTAAAACATGGCAAAATGGGCAATAATAATGGCATGTCTGTGAAATAATGATATTTTATCTGATGTAAATATGGTCACACATTGTAAATGAACCAATTACTACTTGGAAAAATACAAGTTTTTGAGTTAGACAGTGTTTGCAATTTAGCCTGTTATTTTCTACCATTTTTCATGATGTCAGTTGATGCTTTCTTTGATTTTACTAGTTATCGTGTTTTTTTTAACAAAACAGAAAATTTGTGAGGTAACAGCCAAATTTTTTTGCATTTACTCAATCTTGAATATACACAATTTTTCTTTCAAATAACAGCGAATTCCAGTAAAATCCCAATAATTTGTTTCTGATTCAAATACAGTACCATCAAACGTTGTACAAGAATGACCAAAAATGAATATGATATGGACATTATTTACAGTTTTGGTCTATTTTTGCAGTTGTGTCAATTTATGTTTCTGTGACTTCTACGAGTTATCATCTGTTCATTTGTTTATTGTTCAAACAACTATGGATGAAACCTGTTTTTAAAAAAGCTTTTATTTTGTTTTCAGTGTATGTTTTAATGAATCTTCTGTCCGGATTTCACAGCAAGCTGCTCCTCGGTCGACCATTTATCTGGATGAATAGTATGATATGTACATTGTAATGAAATATTCCTGCTGAATGATGCATTACAACCTTTCCAGGTCTCACGGGGTCAAGCTGACCACACCGTCTCCTGGTCCCACACTCCAAACAGGCCTCTCCTCCTGCACAGTAGGCAGCTTGTGTGTGGTTGTGTGTGTGTGATTACACATGCGTGGCCTCCTGACTCCCCCAGTTGCACCTCCCTTCCATTTTGATCACTCCCTCTTTAGCATTTGTGCATGTGTCACCCTCTCCCGTCTGCGACTTATTACCTTGTTATACAACCTGACAGATAGATGAGTGTTCTTGTGACTCACTCATACCCTCAAACAGGCACAAAAACACGAGCAAAGCTGCACACACACACGCACACACACACACTGTGAAGCACATTACAAGATCTCACTGAGTCACTGAGCTTACATCTGCAACCCTCTCGTATGTTTGCGCAGCAATTCGCTGACCCTTAAGTGCAACAGACAGTTTCTAAAGGCGTATTGAAGATGTTAACACAGATGCTGATTGTGACTGTGTGTGTTCAGGCTACACACCCTCTTCTTCAGACAAGTGGGGGATTTTAGGCACAGTGATGCTCCGTGAAGGGAAGGGTGTTCCACCACAAAGCAGGCACACCCAGCTCCAGAGAAAAAAAGAACAGATATTATTTTTCCAGCTCTGATCAGGAGACATATCCCTGGACAAAAAAGGAGATACGTTGCTGGTAAAATAGACTACAGGCTATGTGTAAAATCTATTAAATCCGAGCTTGTTTAGATTGATTTTTCTTATTTTGGGATGGTCTCTATGCAGATATGGTCTTCAAAAACTGCCAGTCATGAGTACGTCTCTGAACTCTACGTAGTTTCTCGGCATTTTTTGCTACATTTTTACTCACTGTGGGGATCATTTTGTTGCTGCGATAAAATGTCTGGAATGTATGGAAACGGTATCAACATGGCTACAAGTAGAGAAAACTCAAATTGTTTTTTGTGCAGTCTTCTGACGGCATAATGCCATAAATCACAGAAAAGAAAAAAGTTGAATTTCTTTATAAGACCTGGAATCAACTTGTATAACATTTAAGTCCTCACAGGTGTTACTGGAAAAATGTCTGCTTTCCATATTATAGATATTTTACTACAGACATTTAAAAAAAATTTCCATACTTGTCTTCTGGTGGCTCTGTGTAAACACAGCCTGCGGCCAAAATGAATCTTTGTCCCGTAACTTTTGGTCACAGCTAAGTCATACATAGCTTCTTGAATTATTTGTTTTTCTTGCTACATTATTAGGTTAGTGTGAGTGGTTTATTTCTGGCAAATTTTATGTGTGACGTGTAGAATAAAGTGATGTGGATGATGTATGTGCTGCACATCTGTGATCTGTGTAAACACAGCCTGCAGTTCAGCCCAGTTTAAACAAAAAGTCTCTGGATTTTCTTCAGTCTTGTTAGTGCTAATTCTTAAATACAGAACAAAGTGATTTTTGGTGAAACATCATGATTTTTAAGCTTAGGTTAAGTTCCCTTTTATGACAAGTCTCACACACGAACAGAACAGATTTTGATGATTACACAGAACAAACATTTGTTTCAACCCTGCCTGTGGGTTTTGGGGGTTCAGTAGGGTTAATTGGCCCGACTGCCGTAAATGGATGGATTCTCAAAAGTATTTCATAAAGATTAGGACTCAGTAACGCTCTTGGTGAATGGAAACTGAAAGCATTCGACCACAGCCTCGTTCAGCCCTCATTTAACATACAACGGACAGAATATTTGCATTCAGCATTAGCAAGTGTGACTCACACATGATGAACAAATAAAAACCGAGCGTGTCTCTGTCGGGAAGCGTTTCTTTGCCCCTATGATTAGATATCACACAACAATGAAAGCGTACTTTCATTTGCATCGCTGGATTATGTTGCTAACATACCAAACCACTACATCTGAATATTGCAGATAAAAGTGGCTGCAAGAAAATGAGTATTAGCAGGTGTGAAAGGCCAGTGTCAGTGCGCACAGATGGATGCAGAAACAGAACAAGTGTTACAGTTTTTTCTGTTACAGAGTTTGAACTTCAGTCAACTTCTGCTCTTGTTCAGATCTGACAGCATTGATTTTCCACTTCCTGCTGCCTAAAATTATGCTCAGGGTTTTTTCACAGTAACTCGTGTATCTTTAATTCAACCACACTTAATGTACAATCCGTCAGCTCTTGGTTAATTTTTAACATCCTATAGTCACATCAGGACGAATGCTCATGAATTCAGTTTGTTTACCATGTTGTCAAGGAAATGGTAAACATATTGCCTATGTGGGTTACCCAGAGGCACGGATAGTGGTTAAAAAATTTTTGAGGTCACCCGGCACCCTGAGGCAGGCTGGGAAATGCAGTCCATATGAGCGTTAGATACTGGTCTGGACTTGTGCCATGTGAATTTGCTGCCTTCAGGACCACACTGAACTGGCAGGCAGCATTATTTGTGGACCTGCCGGCTACTTTTGCACAAAAGCCCCGAGTGTGTAAAAACACAGACTTATGCCTCGCACACCCTCGCCACTGATAGTGGTTCAGCCGATCAATAACTAAGCCTGTGATGAATGGCTTCTGGAATGATGCTGCATGTCTGCATGGAAGCTGCGTGTTTATGGTTACCGGACTATATTTGTATTTGTTATATTTGTTCCAGACAGAGCATTATTCTCCTGAGCGAGAAGAGGTCGAGTGGATCTGAGGCTGCTGAGAAAATTCCCAGAATCCATTGAGGGAAAAAAAAAAAAAGGCTCGCCTTTATGCTCTGCTGAAGCGGGGCTGCCCATGACATCACAGTCTCACCCAGTGTCTCTATGACCCCGTCGTCGTTCTTCCTGTTATCTCCATAGGACTGCGAGTGTATATGCATATATGTGTGCCTGTTTTTCCACACCTGCTGTGGCTCCAATCCAAACTCTGCAACCTCGAGGTTCTTGTTACCCCCCACACGGCCCCTGCCTGCACTTCCTCTTTTTTCAGACTACCTCGGCTCTCACTGACAGAGCGCTGTGTGTTATACTGACATGCCTTTTGTCTACAGGGGCTCCTAACTCAACCTCAGGACCACCTTGAATAACAAATGCCCCCACAGTGGGGCCACAGACTGCACACTGCTTGAGTTATGCTGTTTTTCTCGTAGAGTCTTGGCTTGAGCGTCACAATGAGAGTCTGACTGGAAGCTGCCTGCGTGTTTGCTGTGCATTTACGACGTCTGCTGTTCTCTGTGTTTACTTTGCAGACACTACCCCAAGACAAACTTCACCGCTGTGGCTGACACTCCAGAGAACCTCCGCCTCAAACAGCAGAGCAAGATACAGAGCACGGTAACTCTTTGTGCCAGTTTATACCCACAGTAATAATTGCTAAACCAAACTCCAGCTGGGAAACGCACACCTTGTATTTCACGTCTTTGGCATTTTTCCACAAAGGAGGCACTGAAAAGATAAATCTGAACAGCATAACAACAGGGTAGTTCCCACTCAAATCATCATCAACCATCTCCATATTGCTTGAGATTTTTATTGCATAAAATGTTGATATTTATATAAGACGCATGTAAAATTGTAGCTTAATATATCAAGTACTTGTATTAGATAATCTTTTAAAAAATTGCCCCTCGACCCACTTTCAGCATGTTTTCCCGGACAGTAAAATTTGAGGCTGTTGTAACGACGATATCTCATTTCACTGTAATTTCTCATCATGTCATCGATTCAGAATCTGCAATATTAGACAAGTAGATCAAACAGTCTCTGCATGTGGGTGAGTAAATAAAACTAAAACCATCATGAAATCGTACATCTTTGAGCACGTATTATCAAAAAATAATTGACATAACAGACATCTCCCAGGGATATTATCTGATTCATATGTAGCTGCATGTCACAATAATAACAAAACATATGAAATACTTTTTTATATGAAGTACTGGGTCGCAAAAATAAAAGTAAAGTATTTTTTTGCTGAATTCTATAGCTGATCGAGGAGGTATGATCAGATCAACCACATAAAACAAATGTATAGCTCTAATCCAAGTAGACCAGAGTTGTGGGGTTTTGAATTGTTCTCCAAATATTACGAATAAGATTTTTTTTATATGACACAACAAGAAATAACAGTAAAAATTTCAAGCTTTTATCTTGAAGAGTTCCTGAGATATTGGGGTTCAAACAGCCTCAAATTTCCATGTGCGAAAAAGCATGTTGAAGGTGGGTCAACAAAAATATTGTAAAGTACTATCAATATCAGATTTCACAGATATCATTTTAGTTCTCCATAGTTTATAATTTAAAAGTTTCGAGCAAATTTTTTAGAGATGGTCAAGCAGAAAGCCTCTGGTGATTTGAGATGGAATGAATAACCCGATAGTTAACCCTAAAAATCGATCCCGGAGGAAAGACTTTCACACAGCCTTCTTTGGGATAATCGCTCTAATTCTGTGTGAACATCCATCTGCATGCTGTCAGCTCTGAGACAGACCTGAGAAGTCAAGCATGAAATTGATTCATACAGGACAAGTAAGAGACTTGAGGCTGGGATGGCCACAGTCATGCCGTAGTGTGACAAATAGAGAGGTATGGAGAGAGAGAGAGAAGAAAAACCGGTGTAGCAAAAAAAAGGTTTTTCCCCAAAACTAGAATAGTAACACTTCTTCAGTGATGTTTAAAAATAGCACTCTTTGGAACTCTCGAACTGGGACCGTGCTTCAATCTGTTTTCCAACAAATTCCACTTCCTTTTATCTGGAAAAATACTTGTTACGCTAGAAGGCTTTGCAGCATTATTGTCTTTTAGAATGAATTTAAGCCCATTTATCTTAACTTTCAGAAGAAAAGAACTCTCCTTATACCACAACTCGGTCCATTTCAGTCAGGAACAAATGGGATGTTTTTCATGGAAGCTAAACTTGACCATGCTGCTTTAATAATATATTTGTGGGAACTGGGGGGGGGGAAGAAAGGTCCTTATCCGATCTGTGTAGGTGTTTTCATCAGAAATAGGAAGGTATGCCCTCAGTGTGACTTTATTAGGGTTTGTTTATGGACACACTCCAGAATAGGACGTAGAGAATACAGCCTTTGTTGAACCATTACACTTACCTCCCGGAACAACCTTCCTGTTCCACACTGCTGCCGTTAGTGTACAAGACAGGCATTTGTACGCTATTTATGATGGCTGCAAACTGGATTACGGCCTCATAAATGTGGTACTTTTTATACCCTACTATGTTAACGTGGGAATAATGTACCACCGCCGCTGCGTGACGCGCTGTTCATCTCTGCATATTTGTTGCTCTACATCTTTTTTGCAGTAGTGCCCAAATTTATCTCTGCACCTATTTTTCTTCCCGTGTCTGATTTGTAACCACAGAGAGCACTATTACAACTGTTCCTGCAGGAGCTAAAATTAAAAAGACCCAAATATATTCTAAGGTTTAAAAAAAAAAAAAAAAAAACCTCAATGACCAAAATATCCATCTGAACTGGGTCATGTGTTATCGCCTTAATAAGAATGGCTCTGATGGAGAGTCAGGGTTTGAACAATGTTTTTCCACTTTGTCTGCCTGTAGTTAAATAAAAAGATGATGAATCACGCCTACAATGGGTACAAAATGTTATTTATAGTGGCAAACCTGTAACAGGCGGCCAACAAGCTTTAAGGCTGTCGTGTGATATTTCACTTCTCTTATTCATCCTGTGATGTGTGGGCTATGTTCTAATTTCTAGGAACTTGTCCATGAATGTGGTCATTAAAATAACCACAGATTAGTGACACATTTATTGCAAAAGTGCACAAAAATGGAATTTCAAGCTCCTTATTCACAAAAAAAACAATGCGAGATTGTGTATGTGGACTTCTGAGAAAGAAAATGGGAAAGCATCGGCAAGGAAAAAAACTGACAGAGGCTTTTATCCCCAGCATGTAGCAGAGAAGAGAGTGTTGTGCAGAGAGGAGGCAGAGCTTATTAAAGAATGTGAATCAACTTATCCCAATTTCACTGTCAAACACCGCAGATGAGACGGTGAAGTGTATGTAAGAAGGGGTTTTGTGGGTGGGGACAATGGTCATACGGGGAGGGGGATAACTGAGGGATGGAGGGACAGATGGTGTTTTTCTACATGGATTGCGCATCCAAACAAAGCCCCACAAACACTCTTCTCCAAGAGACATTACACTAATGTTCTATAATAGCTATAGGAATCAGATTATAACACACTAAAGATGTTTATGTGTAATGGTGAAACGTCTTTCTCTTCTCCGTAGCGGTTGTGTAATGACACAGTGGACAGGAAATTAAGATTTCCCAAAGAAAAATCCCCCAAAGCTTTTCCCGGAAGTAGATTTGTCTACAATGATTTATGATGAAAAAGTTCCTTTCAGCAAGAGAGCACAGTTTAACCCTGTGAAGTAGTTTCTGGGTGTAGGCTCAGTTTTCACCACAACATACAGTCACTGACCTCTATTGAAACAGCACAACTAAGGAAAAAAAAGGTTGATTATTTATTGAGCAAAAATAGGGGGAGAAAATGGAATCAACGTGTACAACATTTTTACAAGTCCTCACAAGTGTTACTAACACGGGGAGAAAAAAATGTTGGCTCTACATAGTAGAGATATTTTACTAAATCAATTTTTAATGTGCTTCGAAACTTGTCCTCTCTCTGCTCTGTGTGAACACAGCCTACAGTTCATCCCAGTTCACCCGAAAACTCCCTGAATTTTTATTACATAACTGTTGGTAGCAGCTGAGTCAGTCATAGCTTCTCAGTTGCGCCAAAGAGGACAGAATTTTTAGTTTTTTACAGAATCTGCTTGGTGCAAAAGGTTTATTTTAGCTGATTTTTTAAATGAGACATGTAGATTATGTTGATTTTTGATTAAATGCTGTATTAAAATTGTAACTTTAGATTTGGTTGATTTTTCAGATGGAATCAAAAGTTGAACGCAGTGTGTTCAGAGACTATCTGAAAGCTGACAATCCAGCCGTTCTTCCTGTTTTTTTTCTTTCCAGTTTTTGTCTCAGTTAAATGGTGTCGTGCCTTTGGAGTTCACAGGACTAAAGTAAACAGGATCTTCCTAAAGAAGAAGTCATTTTTATACAACTTTCTATAAACTCCAGAATGTTCAAGCTTCAAATGACATTTTAAAGTAGCTAAAAATTAGATTTATCTTTAAAAAACTGACCTAAATGCACACTACTCCCACATATGTAGTTTATATTAGAGTAGTAAAATGCCACAGGTTGCTTCTGTGTAAAAAAAGTTTAAGGTGTTGTTGGAGAACTGTGGACATCTAACCCCCACCGCCACCGTCGCTGCCGCTGCGTTGCTACGGGAACCCTATTGCTATGGTAGCAGGGTAGATGTTTGTCACACCTCATTACAAGACTTTGCAGGGGGAAACAGAGAGAAACAAGACATAGAAAGGGAGAAATAAAGAAACCAGAGTGAACGAATTGGGGAGGAGGAGAGGGAGAGCATTGAGGCGCACATGAGCAAGGCAACAAAAAATTAAAAAAAAAAAAAAAAAGGCGAGAGACAGGAAGGCACCAATACAGAAAGAGGGAGGAGTGCAGCGTGAAAGAGGAAGAGATAACAGTGAAATCCCCAAGAGGAAAGAAGGCTAGAGGAATGCAAATAGAAGCAGAGAGAAAGATTATAATGAGGAAAAGCTCCAGCTCTGTGAGGATGACTTGTCTGTCGCTGTTGGAGCAGTAAAATATGAATGAATGAAAAAGGAGCACAGAGAAAAAAGGAGTGTGGGTGGGGAATGAAAGCAGAATGATGATTGGAGGAGGAGAAGCTGTTGCACAGACCCCAAAAGACAAAGGAGATGGGCTTGAGAAATAAAAAAATACAGGGAGGAGGATCATATGTTGACTGAGCAGAGCGGCGTGAGGACTGAAGGACAAAGATGGGTCGAGGCCACATTAATCTTCTTGTGACTTATCTTTGTGCGCAGGCTTGAAAGCTGCGTATAATTTCCCGTGGAATGAGGATCAGCTACAGTTTTCTCTCAGTTTCTCAGTGGACGTCAGGCCAGGGGTGACAGCCGATATGGACGTAACATGGCGCGTCGCATACGTACGCATTAGCTGCGATCACGATGAGGCGAGAGGAGGATTGGTCAGCACTCTGCTGGGCGGTGTCAGACATTAGGTGGACGTCTGGGGGAGAGGATGCAGGGATGGAGCTTTTGTTTCCTGGGAATGGACTGTGCAGACAGGCAGGACCCATTCTTGGACGAGTGCAGGAAATTGGGGCAGTCGCCATGGAGGCAAGAGCAAAAGCTCGGTGCGGGGAGGTGGAATTGAAACGTCTCTGTGCGAAGGCTGCCGCAAATGACTATTTTTGTATCGATTAATCTGTGAGCAGTTTGTCTCCTAAATGTCAAACTGACCATTTCATTTTAGTGCATTTTATTTTTGCCAGCTGTGTGCCATGTCACAAAACGATATGTAAACAAAGGATGCTCAAGAAATGTGTTAAGTCCATGGCAGAAATAAAATCCATGCATGTCGCCAAACCCCCAGCGCTGACCAAAGTAGAGTAATCCTGGGTTCTGACCTAAACATTGCATTGTTAGCATTTAGCTTGTAGCATTAGCAGCTACAAGGGTGAAAAAAAATTATAAAGCACTCCCTACTAATAAACAGACAACACTTGCAGTGGTTTCGCCTGTTCTGACATTTTCCAGGAGACCACCTATGACTGATCTAGGGATGTCCCGATCAAATTTTGTTTATGCCCTCAATCCGGTGTGAGTATTTTAATATTTCCTATGTCGTCCCAATCTTATAAATTATTTTCCGAAATAATACCCACTTTGAGTACTTTTTTTTTTTTTTTTTTTTTAAAGCGTTTCTGTCTCTGAACTGTTCCTTAATGTTATGTCGGTGGTCAGGAATCTGATTTGTCTACATACATTTTAATAAATGTATTGTAGAGTGGCTGTATTACCTGGTTGTTCCAACAGGTGGAGCCTCTTACTGTTTTAGCGACCAAAGAAGACGGTCACTTCAAGTACTGGCAGTTTCCTGTTGGCAACCAGAGATTATTGTGGGGGTTTAGCTAGCAATGGGCACTATGACAAAGATTTCTGCGACGCTTAATGACCTCCAGCTAGAGCTCATGTGTATAAGACAAGCTGTAGTGGACTAGGACCACGATCTTATGTCTCAGTGGCGTATAGGGCTGGACCCAAATAGCCGACTATTCGTTCACTGTGCTGGAATCGGGATATCAAATTTGAAATCCGAATATCTTTGCACAGAATACAAACCACCTGCTCGTTCTGTGATCGTTTAAAGTACTTTTAAGGCCTTGTGCCTTTTAAAACTTTCAGCCTGAACTGAGTGGTAAGCTGCTGCCACTGCCGATATTTAAAACTGTACATCAGTGACTGGAGCAAAATTGATTGAGGTCAGGATGCAATAATTCCTTAGTGATACTTCAAAATTGGTTTGAATAAGTTATTACATCAAAAAATGGCGCATTGATTTGAAACACATTTTCAGCACTAATTCTTGCTGCCTTACTCTGTGAAAAAAAAAAGATCAGACGGATAGTGTAACAGTTCCTTTGGTTCAACAGTAAAACCTGCCAGTTTCAGGTTTGTACAGCGCCGTTTGTGGTCGTGGGTTTGAATACTCGAGATTCGCCCACAGGGCAGCAGTGAAGGAGAGCTCAGTGCTTTGTAATTTCTGATAGCCATCTGACATTGTATGGGCTGGACATTTCCTCCTCCTGCCCTCAGGGTCAGAATCGGGTGGGTAGGCAGGAAAAACACAAACACACAAGCTGACCCTGTTCGTCACACACTACCTCTCATTTTGACCATATAAGGCTGCTGCCATGTCCTGTGTGTAACGTCGTCACTCCCAAGCAAACAGGATGTTAACGTCACCACAAAAGACTAAGCAATGTATGCAGGAACCAGCTCACTTACACACACAACACACACACACACAGGTTACTTCAGCTACACTTCATGCATAAAAAAAATAATATTTCAGTAGCAGAAGTCAAAGCTTTGCTGAAGATGTCACAACCACGTTTGGTTTACTGTAATCAAACTTCTGCTTTATAGTGACAAATATAACTAATCCAGTACAATGAAATGGTTCATGGTGGTTGCTTCTGACACAATATGAGATTCTGTTCCTCCTGGAAGCAGCACAATTGTGGCTAGAAGTAGTGAGACGGGTTAACAAAGCTATAGTGCCAAATATCAGGAACAACAAAAGTTTCATTAATTTATTTATTTTGCCTAGTTGAAAAAAAATGGAATCATCATGTAGAATATTGTCCGAATGCCCACAAGTGTTAACAATACTGGGCACAATGTACAGCACTACATGGAAAAAAAGAGTTTAGTCCTTTGCAGAATTATAAAAACAAAGAAGATAATTCACTATGTTGAATGTATCTTCCAACAACTTGCTGACAACTTGCTCCACAGTATGCCATTTTTGTTTTAGCCATTCTGCATCAAATATGCTTTATTTACTCTCCACCACTCTAATTTGTGTATCCTGCCTGCAGTTCACCTGAATGTTTATACCGTGATCAATGGTCGCAGTCAGTAACAGCTTCTCATTTGTGATGGGAAGCACAGAATGTTTCGTTTTTTACCAAATCTAGTTAGGGCAAACTTATTTTTGGTGAATTTCTAAATACATACATCCATCCATCATTATCTATACACCGCTTAATCCTCCCTAGGGTTGTCGGGGGCTGGAGTCTATCCCAGCTGACTCAGGGTGAAGGCAGGGGACACCCTGGACAGGTCACCAGTCTATCACAGGGCTACACTTAGAGACAGACAACCAAGCACACTCACATTCACACCTACGGACAATTTAGAATCACCAATTAACCTCAACATGTTTTTGGACTGTGTGGGAGGAAGCCGGAGAACCCGGAGAGAACCCACGCTGCACAGGGAGAACATGTAAACTCCACGCAGAAAGATCCCGGGTGTCCTCACCGGGACACGAACCAGCGACCTTCTTGCTACGAGGCAACAGTGCTAACCACCGCTCCACCTTGCAGCAATGAGATACATATATGTTTAAGAAAAAAATACAGTGATTCCAGTGAAATGCCACAACATTGCATTTAGATTTGGTCTTTTTGATTATTTCAAATCTGATTATTTGTGTTTTAAGGTTTCTTGCTCTGGCAAATGGTGCAGTTTGGGTAATTTATTTAAAGATAAAATGTCTTAGAGGGTAAATAGCAGCCAAAATGTCCCGGAAATCCTCAGTACACAAAACACTAAGAACATTACAAAGTTAATTTCACTAGAGGTGACATTTTCAGCTTTTTAATGTTGGTTCATCTGACTGTGTCAAGCTGTAATAAAACCAACACTAAAACCATTCTCCTCCTGCTATAAAACTATTTTATTAGGCCACAGCCTATCTCAGTAAAACACAGGACTGATCCATTTGCCAAACCAAGAACAAGTGCTTATAAGGTGGACACTGATATAACAGGTGCTTTGAAAATGAAAGTAGCGATAAGATCATTTCGAACAAGCAGGAAAATATCAAGACTCATCAGTTTTCTTCTCTCTAAGCCGTATACGTTGAAAGAATCTAGGTCAGCGCATCTATAAATAATCGTTTGCACTGCTGGATTTTCCTTGTTGGCCCAAACAAACATATTGAAACTGTTCATCTGAATGCATAATTCATTTCACCTATTACTGGCCTTGCATGTTTTAACCTCCTCTTTTGTTTCTGACACGATCCTGTTTTGTTTTGTGCAGGTTCTCTACAAGGAGGATTTTGAGAAGAACAAAGGGAGAGGTTTCAGCGTGGTCACAGACACGCCAGAGCTGCAAAGACTTAAGAAAACGCAGGACCAAATCAGCAATGTAAGTGTCACCCAAACAATCACCTGTGTCTGTTTATGTTCTTTAACTCTTAGCAAACTGAATATTTAAAGCTCCTCCAGCGTTGTTTGCCTCCTGACAGCCAGTCTGGTCCGACTTGATTAGCTTCTCTATGTGGCTTTAATCTCTTTGCCAATATTGAACTGAGGATTTTGTTCTCAGGAGGATAATTGGTCTACATGAAGTACACTGGAAAGGGCTCTTTGGTTGCCTAAGAATTACTGATTTCGCAGCTTCGAGCTAACTCGTCGTCAAGTCATGCTTAATACCGATAGCTCTGTTTTTAAAGACTTAATAAAAGTCGCCAGTGGAAACTGCCAGAAGAAGGGGATTTGTTTTTTTTTTTTTTTAAAGATTTGCTCGTTTCATCCCCTTCATCTCCAGCCTCAGAGAGCTTCGCCAGATTAGGATCTTGAATTTTATGCTCTTTTGCATGTTGTTGGGTTGTTGTGTTTTTTTTTCAATGTACCTTTCATCCTGCTGCTCAGTCACTGTCGTCACTAAATGTCAGGCTTCCTTTGCTCTCGCCGCCCCTCATTTGTAGTGATGGAATTCTCCTCGAATCACTTCCCGCATGGACCATTCCCCTCCACTCTCCTCTCCCTCAGCTGCTGCTATCGATTTGCCTTTTCTCTGTAAATACAGCACAGCGCTGTAGAACCGCATGCTGTGTTTACCTTGTGTCCCCCATCTGCTTAAGTCATCTGCGCTAAAGGCCTTTATTTCCCTGAGAAACACACTCGCACACACACACAAAAAAAAAACATACGTCATTATACATAACCAGCTCAGCAACAGCCTCACTAATGGCATAATTAGTGTGGAGGGTGATGGGTAATTACTGCTTTCATGTGATGAAAGATCTTGCATGTCTGAGATCAAGGAAATGTGCAGGGCAGAGAAAGAAACACATATATTACATGTATTTATAGGCGCAAACACACACAAGCCACATCAAGATAACAAGTGCACGATGCTGGGATGGATTCGGGCGCATCGTGGAGTGTTTTTAGTCACAACTGATAAACAAGACATCTGCTTGCAATCAGTGTGTCATTCACAGCCAGTCATAAGGGAACCACTCCAGATGAATCCTCCTCTGGTTTTGTTCTCAGCTCTGGACACTAAAATCTCCTTTTAAACATGCGCTTATTGCTGCATTATTCCGAGCATCCTGGTCACTTTTCCATAAAAGTTGCAAACATTTCCGTGTTACTATGAACACAGCACAAGCCTAAACATGACCAGACACATTAACACGGAGGCACAACAGTACTTTGAGGTGGCTTCTTCTACATTTCAGCACCAATGTTGTTCCGAAAACATCCCAGAAAGCACAAATGACACAGTTTGAGTGTCAAAATCAACAACAACACCTTTCTCAATCACGTAGCTCTAAAATTTCAAATCTATAAGGCTGCAAACATAAATGTTCACAGTAATTCAGCTGTACTGTGATGGAAAAGGCGACTAACAGCTCACATTGATGATTTTTGTTTTGGTTCTTTTTTGTGGCAAACCCTGAACTTCCGCTGAAGTTCAGTTTGTCGCTTCCTGCGGTTTGTAGACATCTTTCCTCTGATTATAGCAAATACCTGCAGCCTGAAACAACAGCAGGATCCATGTGTGCATCTCAAGAGCAAGAGTTTGTGAAACATTTGTGCATTTAGCACAGAACAACAGCGCTGATAACGTCATGAGATACTCAGCCAGGTGAGGTTTATTAGCTGCAGGTAAATCAATTGATGCAAAGGTTGGAGCTTCAACACAGCTGTTAGGATATTTTATTTCACTGTTGGTAAAATAGTAGCTAGATTATGATCACACATGGACAGATTGTTTTTGCTCTTTAGGAAATGATAAATAAACTAAGCTTGGTTAGTTTAGATTTAGTCTTTTGTTTATTTATACATCAGTTGTTGTGCCGTCCAGACTCGTGTGAATGTCAGATATATAACATATATATGAAGCAGGAAAGAAAATTAGGGGGGAAAGTGACTAATATATGATAGAATGCCATCATTTTAAGAGACAGATCTTGTATACGTACGTCTGAAAAAGGCTTAAGAGACAAACCAGTGTAACCTCTCTCTTCATTTTTTGCTCTCATGACTTTTGGTCCATTCACCTCACCTTGTTTATATCAAAGATTATAAAGTATCTGGGAGGGGGGCTTTAGTTCAGCAGCAGTCTGGGAACTTCCTGTAAATCCACACACACACACACACACACACCATCTGTTCAACCTGCTCCTTCAAAACAAACCAAAATAATCTCCCTCACACACTCTCACTTAGCATATTGCACTAGAGAATAGCCACCGCGCTCTCTCAGCTCACTCGCCTCACTGTCCCTGCACAAACACTCCGACATCTCATCCAGCGTGTGAATACACTCCTCGCTGACGCCGCCAGCACAGTGGGCCCTTTGAGGCCGGGTGTAAGCGGGGACAGAATCGGGGTTGTAAATCCTCACCAAAGCACTGTGAGTCAGTCTGTTATCAGCCTGGTAATAAGGAGGGGATGAGTTATTGAGTGCAGTCATAGAGCAGTCACTCAGTTTCAGTTTCAGTGTGGCCTGTTTTATGTTGTGACACTGAACGCTGCTTTTATTACACTGGCTGGAGGGGCGGTGTGTGGATGAAACCAGCCTGAAACTGTATTTTAGGTGCATTTTTAGTTCAGTTACACCTCAGCGTGTGACTTGCAGGTTCAAAAATCTACAAAGAAAATGTTAAAAATGCTCATTTGCACTTCAGCCTGTAGTAAATGATTTAGGTTACATTTAGTGTGCTTAGTCATACACACCCCCCTCCTCCTCTTCCTGCCCTTCCTGTTGAGTCTAGCTGCCTCATTCTCACCCCCACTGTTCAGGCTTCTACTTAGTTCCTTTTCTCACTTCACCTGTTCTTCCTGATGTGTCAACGAGGGTTGCTATGCAACTCCGCGCTTGCACTACTTCCGGCTGCTGAGATGTCATTTCCTCTCAGTGTCAAGCTGCTTCCCGAGCCTTCTCTGCACGTAACGCGCCCCACCTATCACCAGGAACACGGGGGATGCTGGAGAGCAAATGGGAGACCCCTGGTGGATAGAAAGGGAGCTACACGCAGCGCCAGCTTCCTGAAAAGAAAGCTGCACACGGAGATTTATTCGCAGCTCTTACACGAGGATGCATGCACTCTCCATGTTTATTTATGGCCTGGCTCTGTTTGTCTGTTGCAGATTAAGTACCATGAGGAGTTCGAGAAGAGGAAAGGAGAGGCCCCACATCATCAGCCAAGCAACCCCAGCCCAGGTATTACACGCACACTTGGCAACAGTTATCTTGAGTTGTAGGAATGCAAAATTTACCAACTAATTTTGGCTGAGTATTGATAAATGGACAGACTTTTTCCACCTAACTGCAGAGAACATGGGCTTGTCTGTAGTGGAATTAACATATTATTACACATAGTCGTGCAGATGTAATGTACACATCACTGACCAAATTGGAAAATACGCCACCTTACATGTAAAAACATGCCATATTTATTTTCATGTAACACTTTCAAACTTTTAGTCTGATAGCTTAGTGCACTAGAAAAAATTCTAACATGTGTGTAGCATGTAAATGTATGCATACAACTGCAACTCTTGCCCAATTCACACCGCACATCAGATCACTGTCTCTTCGCTCCATTCATTATTTATGGCTGTTTTTTGTTTCTTCTATTTTAGGGAATGTTTGCTATCCTGTCTTGTTGTTATTGCGCAGCCTTGTGGAACAGTCACTTTGCATTTCACTGCAGATGCTGTATGAGACAAATACAAACTCTACAATTTTGAAAGGCATCATCTGCTTGTTAATGATAGTTTTGATGTTAATATTTAGTTTTACAGCCTTTATTTGCTCATTTTGAAGATGCTACTACCATCCCGCATCCCTCATAGATGAAAGCAATACAAGTAGTAGAAACATTCAAAAGCGACTAGAGCCATGTTTACAGAAAGCACCTTCACCACCTTACAACATTAAATGATTAGTTTAACTGAATTCTAAAAAATGAAATTAACGGTAGCACTATTTTAGTTGGAAAAAATAGGTTTTTGTGATTTGTGTCAACCTGAACCCTTCAACAAACATATTGGAGCTTTCTGGTTCTCTTTGAGAAGTACACCACGTATATGAACATTTTTCTTTAAGTTTCTGGGCTTGTCTGTGCTTGGCCTCCTCCCTGCCACAGGCTGCATGAGCTCATCACGGTTCACACCTCTCAGGGGTTTTAGTTGCAACTTGTTCACTGCTTGCCTCCTTTGCATTGAATCCATTCAGCTATAAATAGCCACGTTGTTGCAGAAATGAGTGACTACAATTGTGACTGAAATCATAATCTGACATTGAACGGTTAAATCCAGGGACTGTTTGTTTTATTACAAAATGTTTGAATAAGCTCAGAAGCATCAACTCTGAGGTAGTAAACAGCAGCTTGATCAGTCAGGTCAGGATGTTAGTTGAACCATTTGGAGGCAAGTCTAATGGGTCAGTGTCATTTTCATAGTATTTTGTGTACTTCAAAAATACAGAAAGTATCTGTAATTTTGTGTAAAACAGTCTTGTTAAAAATGTTGTAAAACTCCTAGTTTGATTTCTAAATGCACAAACCTGGATCATACCAAGCTGTGTGGAGTTTGTACATAGAACTTCACACTGGAATACATTTGGACAAGGTCTTTATAGTTTGTCAAAAGTTATCATTAAAATTACTATGATATTAGTTACAGCAATATACTGTTAACTTTAGACCATATCACATATATATGAGTTTTTACTTTGGTTCTTGAATAATAAAAAAGTTGGCCCACCTATAAAATCAATGGATTCACCTTTAAAAGAAATATCTAAAAATTGTGTACATTTGATGTGTTGTTGTTTTTTTTTAATTGGACTTTCCTTAAAGTGTTGGTGCATTTCAAAGTACAGGTAATACCTGTAAAGTAAACAGTGTACAGTAACCAGCTGTTTGCATTTCACATGCCTGGTTTGCACATGGACACAGAAACACATTGTTTAAAAGGTTGTGTAACAGTGAAATACAGAGCCGCTGGATGCACGTCTCAGCTTGTCATGTTTTTGAAGTCTTCATTCTGTGGAAGAACTCATGCAGAAAAACTGTACCGAAAATAGAAGAAAGCAGCTTTCTGCTGCAGCAGATTCCTGTTTAGTTCCCAATTAGTTTGGTGTCTTTGATGGACTAGTAGAAAAGTATCTTTTCAGCTAATTAACTTACCCACCACTCTTTTTCTCAGCAGCTTACCAGCAGCCTGCAGCCTCTCAGAACTTCCACTATGAGCCTGCTCCTGAACCAGTGCGTCCGGCGGCCGCTGCCCCGCCTCCCAGTGCTGGGGTGAGTCCTCCATCACCCACTGCTAGTGCCACATTCATGAAGCAAAAAAACATCTTTGAAATTTGTATTTAGGAGTAGAGCTGTAATGATCAATCGATTTGTCATCAGCAAGGCTGAATGATTTGAAAAAAAAACAAAAAAAAACAGTCCGATTGCAATTGTTGTAATTGCAATATGAGTCAGGGTTTTTACTGGGGATGGTAATTTTTTTTTTTAATTAGGCTGTGATTTTTACTGTTGTAGTAAACACACATGTTCCCTTCCATTTGGAGAAGATCATTTGTTGGTTGTTGGCTGCTAAATCTCTGCAGAGCCACAGTGCTTAATTTCTGCTGGAATGTTGTGACGCACTTTGCTATCACAACATTCCGGCGATGTGGATGTTCCACTTGTCCATAATTTGAATTGTTTTTTGATGAGCAATTAAGTCAAAATCAAGCATTTACGGCTGCCAGCTCTAGCTTTAAAACATCTTAAAAGGGATTGAAATGAATTAGCCATTAGTTGCATTCTTTTTTACAAGTATGGCGCTTTTATATTTTATGTTTAACCCCCTGAGCCCCAAAACCTGCTGGTGGGTTTGTAAAGCATGGTGTTGTATCAAAAATAACTGAAACTACTTTCTTAACTGAGCTAGTCGCCCGAGCAGCTGATTTGTGGAAACTAACCGAACTCCTTCTCCTTTTTTTTTTTTTGCTGCTCAACAGAAGCGGTACAGAGCTGTGTACGACTACTCCGCCGCCGACGAGGACGAGGTGTCCTTCGTGGACGGAGACTTGATCGTAGACGTGCAGCAGATCGATGAAGGCTGGATGTACGGCCGCGTAGACCGCACCGGCCAGCAGGGCATGCTGCCCGCCAACTACGTGGAGGCCATCTGAGGGAGAGGAAAAGAAAATGAGGGAGAGAAAAAGGAGGAGATAGAGAAAAGGGAGGGAAAGAAGGAAAGTAAAAGCCCAGTGCCATCTCATCTTAACGCCGCTTTCTCTTAATTTTACTCTTGTTCCCTAATCTGTCCTGTGAGACCCTGAACTCCTTCCCTGCTGCATCCCTGCTCTGCTCCCACCAACAGACACCCTCTAACTCCGTCTGTCTGTCCTCGTCTGTCTGCCTGCTTCTCTGTCCGTCCGTCCGTCCGTTCGTACTGATGTTTGGATGTTCGTCATCCATCTTCGTCTCCCCACCCTCCCTCACGTCCTGGTTCCACTCTCGTGCAGGTGGAAAGTCTTAAAAGATAAACTCGCAGTTCATCGCAGTATGTCAGGGGTCATGCCGTGTCACACAGCTCCATCCTAGCTACAGCACTTAACAATCCTGACACAACACCTTACAAAAATAGAGAAAACTGTATAAAAAAAATACAAATAATTTTAAAAATAACATCCCCACAAGTCAGTGAACACTGCAGATGTCGTTCTGTGGAGAGCATGAGTTTGGAAGTTTGGTATTTTTCACAGGCCTGTTTGGTTTCTTTCATTTCCGCAGCCCGACTGGAAACACAGTGTAGAATCTCAGTCTTATCAGAAGTAAGCTTGAATCTTTTTGACTTGTGTACATTCCTTTAACCTCTAACTCTGTTTGCTGTTGCATCAATCAGCCGGTTATCAGTCTTAACAGAGAGGTTTTTAATATATTTATAGATGGACACACATCTCGCTCTCGTGTTCAGCACTGCGTTGTGTGGTTATTGTTGTGAAACTGGAATCGTAGCCTAACTGAAGAGCACCTCCTGCCCCTTTAGACGCAGGAGGGATCAGGGACAAGTTAGGGGACATTATAAGTCTAATCTCTCGCAGCCGCACTGAATTCACCACCTCAGTTTAGTGTGGATTTGCAGCATTCGCACCCTTATTTGTGTTTTTTGCAGCCTGAATGCCTTCAGCTGTGAGCAAAGAAATGGTGATCAAGGTTAAGCGATTTGGAGAAGGAAAAAAAAGAAAAGAACATGAAACAAAATCACCATCAGAGAAAACACATTTATAAAAGAGAAGGCCAAGCACAACTCTATATCGTGAATCTTTTTATTTTAAATGTATTCCACTGTTTTTGTGAGAGAACATTCCAGTCTGTCTTTTTTTTTTTCTTTTTTTCCATTTAATGTGAGAGAACTCGTCGCATCCTTGGCTGTGGTAAATGTTTTTCTCATGCTGTTCTTCCTTTGCTTTCCTCGTTATTATCGGATGTTTGTTTTCCAAAAGAAAAATGTCAGCGTATTGAATAAAAAGAACCAGCAACTCACATTTGCGAACTGAGAAAAAAAGCAAAACAGGAATTAGCGTAGAATGGTGCGGTCACAGTATTGGATCAGTCGGAAAACAGAGCTAGCTGCTTGTCGTTAAAGCCTGTTTCTGATCTCTCTCGTGCTGTTTGTCGTTATTCTGCAGCGTCTAGGGAAGAGTAATGTTACAGAATAGCATTTAAAATCCCACATAGAGAGTTTTATTGTACATAAAAACATCCATAAAAGCATCTGACAGGCGAATCCCAAACTAATTTCCACCTGTACATTAACAAGTAAGCCACAGCTAATTAGCATTAGCAGGATTTAGCTGATGCTGGTTACTACATGTTGAAACGGTTAGCTCATAAACACAAATTTAAGCATTTATGTTGCTAGGTTTTACACAGAAACGCTGCCTCTTTTCTCCAGTGTTTCTGCGAGGATCTCTAAAAGATATCAGCCCATTTCTCAGTGGTGTAAATAATAACCGGCCCCTGACACATCTTCCCCGTTTCCTTCGCTGTTTCATTCTCCTGTGATGCACTGTGACCGTCACAGACACGGGCGATCAGGGCGTTTTTAGGTGGGGCAGGTGGGGCAAAAAAATAAAAAGATAAAAAAATTCAGCTTTATCAAATGAAACAAGGCTCTCACTATGTAGCTAGATGACATTGTACAATTGTATATGTATCATAAAAGGTAAGTTAGGGACAAATGTTTTTACAGGTCATGGTGCTCTGGGAAGTGGCTTGCCTGCAGATAAAAGTGGTTCTTTCTTTTTTTTTCTTTTTTTTTTTGTGAATGTGGGGAAGTAATGTGATTTTTTTTTTTTTTTTTTTTTTTTTAAAAGAAGTCGACTTATGGAAAAAGTTTGGTGCAAGTTGGTGTTCATGAAACTTTCTAATGTGATGAATCGTGACAAAAGAATCAGAAAAACAACATCAACGAATGAATGAACACTGTACAGTATGTTTGCCTGCATTTTGCATTGACCTCTACTTGACAACGGGACAAGTTTATTTTGCAAAACAGAGATCGGTTGTGTGTTTCTCCTGGGTAAACTTAAAGAGTTGGCGGTTTGGCTTGTTGTTGTTCCTGGCTTCAAATTTAATTTAAAAAGCTACTCGGTTACTCTGCAATCCAAACTCTCCTTTATCTTGAGGTTTTTTTGCCACTCGTTGGTCTGGGGGGAAGAAATGGCCAAAGCGTTGTTTAAGTGTGGCTCAGGATGGATTTGTTAAGGTGAAGTCAAATCTAAGCGTGTGATGATGTAAGTGTGCGAGGCTGCGGGCGACGAGAAGGCGACCCGACGCCCTCGGATCCCCCCCACAGCCCCGTGAGGCAGGGCAAGTTGTTTGTCTGACCTGGATATTAGTCAGGAGTTAACCTCTCTGCGCCAAATACCGCTCCTCTGCTCTGGCATCACTACTGAACGTCATATCACGACCCCGCTTCCATTCAGTTTTTCTGTCGAGCTCCCTGCCCACCTTCCTGCTGCAGTTCCCCCCTCTCTTCTTTCCCTTCAGCCTTCCGCCGCGCTTCTGATGAATCATTCCCTGCTTCTATGATACTGGTTATATACTGTAGACTTTGCGGAGTGAAATCATATAATCCACAGTTGCAGGTTTAGCATTCAGACCAGTTTTGTGCATTCCATCTTAAATCGTTTTTGTTTTTGATATAATTTTGTTATTTTTTAAATAAAAAAAAAATAAAGAATATCATATGCATATTGACATACACGTGTATTCACGACTCAGAATACATACTCAGATTAAGGACCTGATATCATCTCCTGTTGCCCTGTTACAGCACTTCAAATTGTACTTATGATTCTGCAGATTCAATAAAATGTCATTTTTTCTCAGACTGCTGGTTTTGCTGCGTCTTCTCGTTGGTTTTGCAAACTGGGGATCCACCAGTGTGACGTTTGCAGTAAAAACAAAAAAAAGAAAATATTAGTGTCAAAATTTAGAATAGAACATGGTTTTATCATAAACATTGCCTTTGTTTATTTACTTTTCACATACATTTAATTACAAGAGAATTTTTCAACATTTATTCTTCAGTGTTTACAGCAGGTTATTACTTAGTGTGTATCCAGTCAGGACTGTTCAAGACAACAAACTGTTTTCTACAAAACACATTATAAACTGGGATGTGAAGCTCCCCTTTAAGAAAAATGTCTCTTTTTTAACATATATATTTTAAATATTAATATGAAATCTACTCAACTATTTTTCAGTGTGATTTTCTGCTAAATACAGTTTTGTTTTTTTGTTTTTTTAGATAATTTATAAAGGGTTCCCAAACTTCCTCATATTTTTTCTTTAGGTAAATTTGACATAATTTGTCTGTGTAGTAGTTCATCTGTTGGAGGGGTTTGTCCAAACAAGAGCTAATTTAGGAATATTTTCAATTAATTTACAATTGATGGGTTGAGGTCAAAGTGTAATTGGAACTTTATTATCAGTGATATTTAAATTGTGGCAATAAAAATAATAACCACGGAAGCTCAGCTGACATTCAAGGTAGCTACAATAGAGAACAGTGTTTATAATTTAACATAAGGTCAGATAACCAGCCTTTTAGACAGAAAATATGGTTGGGGTTTTGTGTTTTGTTTTGTGTTTTTATTACTGATTGACTGTTTTGTCAGTGTATTAGTTATATACAGTTTGTGGACTCAACATTTACTGTTTATGTGAAAAAGAAAGTTACAGAAGGTCAGTTGCTTTCCTACCCTGAGTTTTGCTTGTCAGGTCAAACTCTTTGTTCCTGGCTCTGTAAAACAAAAACGTCTTTCAATATTTAAATGGTTTATGTGTAAAATAACAATTTTTTTGCAGATTTAAATACAAAAAAGAAACAAAAAATATATATATCCTTAAAATAAATAATAAATTGGCCCGTTTATCGCTGTTGACATGTAAATAAATACTGTTTTCTGTGATTTTACTAGTTTTAATTTAACAAGGCAGGTAAAGTGTGTAAAATAACAGTAAACTGCTTTTTAAAAAATAAATAAATAAAAGTAATTAGTTTGCATTTTGACGCTAATATCTACCTGAAAGCTGAAACTCGTGTCAACCATGTCTCCACTTCCGGGGGGCGGGGACTCGGAGCCGTACGTTTCCGAACTCTCCCGATCTCTGCCGATCCTCCTGCACCGGCGGCCGAGCTGTTATTCGTGCTGCGTGTCCTGCTCGCATCTCCAGCGTCCATCTCTGGCAGCGCTCCCATCATGGTGGACATCTTGGTGCTGATGTTTTTCGCCATTATGGGCCTCGTGTTTCTCTCCTACATCATCTACATGCTGTGATGGAGCGGAGACACCGAGAACCGCCGGTGAACGGCAGGATGGAGCCGTGTTTTTATCCCGCTGCATCCGCTGTCCGCAGCCTGCACAAAGGTAAGAAGCTGCTCCTGGAATAAACGACACATTTTCTGCACGTTATTAGCGCGATAATGGAGCTGCATTGTGGAATAGTGGCGCTGTAAAGAGGATACAGGTGAGATATCACCTAGAGAGGCCTGTGGAGGTGCAGTTTCTAGCAGCATCTGCGTGTTGTTGGGGGGTTGGATTCATCACATGAGTGCATTTAAAGCCCATCTAGGTTCATTTCCTCATCTGTTTCAGGGAGAAGATGCACATCCAGGCTGTGATGCTTCCCAGGTGGGATCTGCAGAGCCCAGAGGAAACACAAATGGAGGAGAAGAAGAAGCAGAAGTGGAAGCCAAACTCTTTCTATCTCCTTCCCCCTCCCTCACCCACATCCCCACCCCAGTGCTCCCTCATATATCCAGTGACTTTTCTATGCTACTGAAGGTGTGCCAGTGTTTCTCTTCAGAGGAGGAGCGGTGTTACCTCTGCACAAGTCCTGCAGGACGCTCTGAGTGTGATCCAGGTGTCTAATCTGCCTTTTTTATATCACTGTGAGCTTATTATTTGTGTGCAGTTTGACAGATGCCACTTGAAGCTTTTCCTCGTTTCGCTGGCGAAGATGAATCAGTTGGCGTTGATGTCGTTCCATTCCGGTGTTGCCAATAAGTTCTTCTCCTCACTCAAATATCAGCTGCTCACGTTTTTTTGTCTTATTTATGTTTTTTTTTGGCATCTGTGTGCTCATGTGTTACCACCGGACCTAATTTATATTATCTAATGTGTTTGAAATAATGCTGGTTTACTGAAGTTACTGACAGCACTTCACGTGATATGTCGAATAAAGATGATTCCACTCATCTGCCTGCTTCTGTGTTAACACCAAACCTTATTCCTGTCATCTGTGTGTTCAGACATTGTTGGAGGCGCTGATCATCTGCTCAGATTAGAGACAGGATCTCACGTTATGTGTCAAATAAATATGATTTTGTCATCACTTCAGCTCAGTTGCAAATCTGGTTTCAGACATTTTTACGCTGTAATGAGAACCTGCAACATGACTGACAAAAACAAGTACTCCAGTGTTGTATTTAATTGACTAATGATCAGTTTTAAATCCAATTCTAAACATTTATTAGTTTTAGCTCCACATATGAAGCTGTGAGCTACATTAAAGGGTTATTCCACCTCAAGTCACCAGAGGCCTTCTGCTCAGCCACCTATGATTTGCTTGAATTTATTGATTTTTGTCATAAACTATAGATGTTTAAAATGCTGTTAAACTAGATCTATCAAACACCTTTGCCGGTTGACCCGCTTTCAGCTTGTTTTACTCACATTAACATGTGAGGCTGTTTGAACAACAATATCTGAGGAACTATTGAAGATAAAAGCCTGAAGTTTTCACTGTTATTTCCCATCGTGACGTTGATTCAGAATCTGGAATACTGGACAAGTAGATCAGATCATCTCTGTTTATGGATGAGATCAAATATAAGAAAAAAGAAGCCGTCATGAAAAGTCTCATCGTTGAGCAATGATGAACAAAAAATAATAATAATGCAGAAGTGATGTTTTCGGAACCATTTGCATGTCACTATTATATAGAACTAAATATATAAAGTACTTGTTAATATAAAACACTTGCCCACAAATTAAATATATAAAATAAAATATATACAACATAATATTATATATATAACTTACAATTGAGGAGGTAAGACTACTTGTATCACAGGCCTGTTTGGCTTCTTTCTTTAAAAAAATATCCGTAGATAGTCTGATCCAAGGGGAAATAACCCAGTATTTCATATAAACAGTGCTCCATATGTTTTGTACTTTGAATTAATATGTTCAGTCAATACAGTTCCTGTTTTTGTTTTACTGTTAACATATAAATTACTACTTTTTTTCTGCAATTTTACTTGATAATGTCTGGAATTAATCATTAATTTAGTACAAAAAATGTAAAATTTCAATCCCTTATATACATAATTTACAATGTATTTATTCAATGACAATATTTTTAACCAATTTAAATGCAGCAAAGAAAATGGTGTCATTTTATAGTAAAATATTGTGAAGAAATAAATGACTCTGCCAAAATAAAATTATTGAAAATGTTGACCTGTTTTTTGTTTGTTTGTTTTGGGGGGGGTGTTTTTATTTTTTATTTTTTTACAGTTAACATGTAAATGAATAAGGTTTTCTCTGTTTGCACTATGTATTACCAGTAATTAAACACATCGGGGAGAATCTGTAAAATAACAATAAATTGTAAAAAAAAAAAAAAAAAAGATTCTATATTTATGTATTTATTGCTGTGTATGTGACATCTAACTAAAGAAAAAAACAGATTAATATTGTGTGTTTTTCTGGTGACACATTTTCCAGGAGCAGATTATCTGTTGTAATCTTAAAAAACATGACAATAAACAAAATAAATTCTGGTTCACAGCGACATATATTTTCTGACCCAAACTGATGAACCACAACATGAAACCCTCTGACAGGTGAAGTGAATAACGCTGATGATGTCGTTACAGCGACATCTGTGAAGACGTGGAGGCTGCAGGTGGACATTTTTTGAAGGAAAGCAGGAAAAATGTTCAACATGATGCTCTGACAGACTTTGACAAGGGATTTTTTTTAAAGGATTTCAAAGATCTGCTGCTACAGGAGACCAGGTTTTGACAGGTCAGAGGCCTACACAGTCTAAGGCTGGTGGTTTTAATGTTGTGGCTGAGCGGTGCAGGCTAATTTCTGGGTTCCATGCTGGTTGAGCTCCTGCAGATGGTGCTGTTCACCTAGAAAGTGCAGCTCATTAACAGAGGAGCAGGTTACATGAGGTGGGATGACAGCGGTGTGATGTTAGTTCAGCTGATAATGAAAAACAGCAGCTTGGTTATGTCTGAAATGTGCTGAGAACACGACATGGAGAAACAGGAGCTCTTTGGTTCTTCTTGTTTACAGTGTTTTTTGCATATTTCCAGTTTCTATTTACTTTAGACGGTCTTATATTTCTTTCCATAATGTCACTACCTCTTCCACCACCGTGCTGGTTTCATACACCGTCTTATTTCTTCATCCGTCTCTTAAATTCAGATAATTTTATAACTTGTTTGGTTAATTTGAAAGTTCATACAGGTTCTTATCATCATTATTATTTTGCAAATACGTTTTTGTACTCGTTCACATCAAGTCTGTTCTCTAATTTATCAAACATTTCTCCTTAAGCAGCTGTTCTTGTGATATTTTGACCTCAGTTCTACGGCTGTATAAAGCATATTTTTTTCTGATTTGTCATTTTGTCAACAGAAGGATGAAGGATTCCTCTCTTACGTCCCACTGAAGGCTCCTGAATGTCTCCAGAGTCACAGGTCAGCTGCTGGTTATTAGTTCTCACAATAAGATGCTGCTTTTGCTCAGTTTTAATCTTTTAGGAGGGGAAAAGTCCACTAAGTCTATCTTTAAAGTGATAGCTGTTACATTTCCCTTAAATGGATTAATTCAGAGCTTTACTCTTTGTTTTTTCTCCTGATTTTGTCCATCTTATTGTTGCTAATGACTTTAAAATGTTGTTTTTCTGTTTTATTTAATGCTTTTTTTAAAATACCAAAAATCCAGACACAGATTTCCTCATGCACTGTCTTATTACTGCTTTTGCTAAAATAAGATGATGGTCAGAAACACAGCTCAGAGGTGTTTCATGTCTGTCAAATTGAATTTTTATGCTGCATTATGCAAGATAAGAGTTTAACAGTGTGTCATACATGTGATCGATGTGCAGTCAGAGGAGGATCAGGACATACTGTGAGGAAAAAGAGGTACAAAAAGCTTTGCTGAGGTTTGTCTGAGCTCCAGGATGTATTAATTTGGGATAAGTCGAGAGCATATTTCTGTAATATAGTTTGTAATGACACCAATTTGGTAGATTTTTAGGCAGCAACAGTAAGCAGATGAAGTTCGGCCAGATGTAGTGATGCTAAAATGTTCAGATGTGCACGTAATTCTATAACCAGAACAGGTTTGAGTTGAAATGACTGAAAATTAGACCAGAATTAAACAGTGGTAAATATGTTTTAAAGAAAATGTTGATGGTTGTTGAGGTAAAAGCTAAAATTTGTGTTAAAGTTAAGTATCCAGTTTTGATCTACACAACATACAAATATGCTAAATATGCTTTTTCAGATGACATAATTAATATTGTTTTTAGAATAAATTGGTTAATATTTTTGCTAATTTTTTTTGCAAAGATGAGGAATTAAACAAACAAGGTCCAACATGTTTCGTTAACAGATAAAAGCTTTAAATGTGAGTTCATCAAAATCACTGGATTCTACATTTTTAATATATTTTATTTTAAAAAAATTTAAAAATAGTTTGTTCTTGTCAGATTCTGTAAATAAATTAGTTAATAAATACAAAAAATTCTGCACTTTTTTGTGCAAACCTTGAGGCCATCAGTAACTCTGCAAATAGAAGTTATGTCGTAAAAAATTTAAAATCTGTGAGCGAGGGTTGTATATGTTAAATCCCGTTTTTTTTCCCCAAATATTGAAAATAATCAAAGAAATTAATTTATTTTTTCTTTCATGACTTGCAGTATACAAACTCTTCCTCGTGCACATCAGACATTTCACAGTTCTCTCCCTATCTAGTCATGGTTGTGTTGTTTCCATAGAGCTGCTGGACTTTATATTGCAGCAAGCCAGCAAAACCACCCAGAAGCTGCTTGACGTTCAGATAGTAAATGACTTTTAGAAGCGTGTCCAGTCTTTATGCTAAGCTATGCTAACCAGCTGCTGGCTGTAACCTTATTGTAACAGACACATATGAGATCAATATCAAACTTCTCATCCAACTAACAGCAGGAAACCATATAAGCATGTACTCCAAAACATGAACCCATTCATTCATTCCTCACAGCTCCTCCTAAAGTTTCTCCCACATGTGTGCAGCCTCTCTGGGAAATAATCAGAATTCCTCTGCTGATAGTATAATCTTCCGCTCTCCCATCACAATGCAGCCGCTGTTCTATCAGAGCTGGCATATATGCAGTGGTCTCACTTCAAACAGCATCTCTGGCACAGTTAGATCAAATGACAGTGCAGCTCTGACTCCAGCGGGGGCTGTTCATCTGGGTGACAACGCTTTGAGTCCTGACGGTAGAAAGCAGGCCAGGGCCGGGCCGCTTGGCTGTTTTCTGTGTGACCTTGTTGTACGGCTGCTGTTACGTCGACCTGCATTCCTGACCTCCATCACACTGCTGGCAGCCACATATCAGATCATGTCTCGGCTAAGTCGTGTGTCCGTCCGATCAAAACCAGCCAGAACAGGTGCTCCTTTGTTTTGCAGCTGCAGAGGCCTTGAGTTGTGTTCTGGGACAGATGCAGCATTACAGGATATTTTATTATTACTTTATAAAGGGAAAAAAGAAATGTCAGGCTGCTCGTAGCATTCCTGGCATTTCTGAGATTGCTTGGTTGTCTTCTTTATTTTTTACTTACAAAAACGGGGAAATCTGGCAGCAAAGGTGTCAGAAAAATGCTTTGAAAAGTGGAACATTATAGCATTAAAAACTGTAAAAATGATTTAAAAAAACAACTGTATTTTTTTTTAAAAAATCATCACAATTTTTTAAGCTGATGTAAATTCAAATACAGAGTAATTTATGGTGATATTATAAAAATGAGCACATTTGTAAAAATCCAGATTTTTGATGTGAACATTATGTACAGTTCTGACTTGTTTTTAATGGCTGAGATGAAAATTAATATATTGTTTTTAGAATTAAAAAAATAATAATTAAATCCTCATTTTAAATAGAATTTTATACTTGTGAAAGAAATATGTAAAACAATATATTCAGCTGATGTAAAACAGTAAATTAATACTTTTATCTGTAATTTACCA
>NW_007579272.1:168603-207544 GCF_000690725.1 Stegastes partitus
TATTTACATATATTTCTTTTAAATATATTAAAGTATCTATAAAATGACAATATTTTGCAAATTTTACTAGAGTAAAAAAAGCACAATTTTATTTATTTATTGTTATTTTCCAAAACAGAATATTTTAGAAAACAAAGACAGATGTGACTTTACACTGTAGAAATGTAATGTTTGTAAAGTCTGTGTTCCTATAAATGGCGATTGGTTCGTTTACATTATTCAACTATAAAATGGCACCATTTTTAATTGTGTAAATCAACAACAAAAACTTGTATCTAAAGGATTGAAAAATGATAAAACATTTACCGGTTACTTTACCTTTTCTGATTTTTTTTACATGTTCTGTTACATTACAAATAATATCACTTACAACTTCTAAACAATTAGTAAAAGTGTTAATTTACATTTTGTCTGTAAAACATAAACACACAAAAAGGCCAAAACTGTGAAAAATGTCAACATCAAAAATGTATGTATTTACAAAAAAACAACATTATTTTACGTTTGACCATAAAATGACACTATTTTATTTAAATCAAAATTATTATCAGATCAAATTCTTTGTTTTTAAATGGTCCATTGATTTTTTCTTGTATTTCTTTCTGAGACCTTTTTTCTTTTTTTGGTGTAGCGTTCTCTTTATCACAAAACCTCTTCATTGTTTCTTCTCTCTGCACCCATTTGTCATTTCTACAGCTGAATAAAGCAATCAGGGAGTCCTTCTGGGAAGTAATCAGTCCCTGAAACAGAGCTGGAGAAAACGTGGACTCACCACAGTCATAAATTACATCTCATCCCCAAATTAGCCCTGGAATGCAGCGAACATAACAGATGATACCATGAAAGAGCGTCCCAGTGTGGAGTTCTGCCTCTAAATTGATGCTGCACAATGTGACCCTTCTGCTAGTTTGGAATAACATCTCCCCTCTGTGGCACCTGTAACCTCCTGCAACCTCTGCTGGAATCGCAGCGAGGTGGAGTTTAACAGGGGAGGGGTGGAGGATGGAGAGGGAGGAGGCAGAGAGCAAATAAAGAGAAAGGAGGCAGTGAAAGAAAAGGGAAAGAGGGGGTTGCCACTGCGCTTCGCCGTGGCCTTCAGCTGTGGAGTTCCTGTTGTTGTCGGTGGGAGTTTCCCTCTGCGAGAGGGAAACGCCAGAGGATGTCTTTTTCCTGGCTCACCAAGAATGCCCGGGCTTCGAGGTCTTTCCTCCTCTCATGTGTGTTTTATAAGTTTATGCCACAGTTTTGATGCCAGTGACATGAATGAGGATTTCGGCAACTAAACGTTTCTGAGAGAGTGAGCTGAGTGCGCACTGTAAAAACTAATTCTGTTAAAAAAATTGTGAAAACCTGGTGCAAGGGGGCCACAAATGATGCTGTGACATTCAAACTGTAATAAATTATGAAATGTATCTGTAAAATAATTTAGCTGATTTAAATACAGTAATAAAAGAATATCTTTTTTTTTTTTTTTTTAAACCCTATGGCTTTTAACAGTAAAATTTTATGGTCAGACACGGTTTTTACAAACTGTTATCTTTTAATAAATAAATACAATAAAAAATCAACGTTGATATAAACATTACCCATAATAAAAAAAAGAAAATCTGTTAAAAAAAAATGTTTAGAATGATGTCATTTTTTAATCTTTAAAAAACAAAGCAGCGAATATCTAAAAAAAATATATTATCAATAATAATAACAAAATATTTTTTGCCAAATCAAATTTTCTAAAATACTGTAATATGCACACATTGATATGGACTTTATTTATTTATTGATTTATTGATTTTAGGGTTAATATTAAAATTAATGCTTTCTGCCTGTGATTTTACTAGTTGTTGTTATTAGGTAATTAACTATATAGAGAAAATCTGTAAAAGTAAAAGTTCAAAATGACAATTTTTCAGTCCTCTTAATATACATATTTTTCTTTTAAATGCCAAATTAAAAAAAAAAATCTTTATGCCAATTTAGATACAGTAAAAATAGTGTCATTTTACAGCCAAATGTAAAGCAGTGAATTGCCATTTGCAAAAGTTTATATCAACATATAATTTTTTTTTACATGATTTTGCTAGATTGCATCTGTGATTTAACAAAACAGAACTAAATCTGTGAAATTACACTTTTTATTAATACAATTTTTTTTTTTAATTCTCAGTAAGCTGATGATTTGTAAAAGAACCAACTGGCATTTGTAAAAATACACATTTTTGATGTGAACAATATTTGCAGTTTTAGCCTGTTTTGTTGTTGTTGTTTTTGTTTTTTTACAGTCAGTATGTAAATTAATTCTTTTTATTAGTTCGTCTGTAATTTAACAAAACAGGGAAAATCTATAAAATAACAACAAATTGCTCAAAAGCCTCCAGTTAAAGCTTGTTAAAACCCTTAGATTTTTTACAGTGCAGGGTGAAACATTCCTCCCAGGGTTACTGGGACGTCTGCTCCTGAACACCCGGCCCTCCCTCACCACACACCGGACTACACGTCCCAACATGCTCCCCCCTTCACTCTGGGAGGCGGCGGCCATAAATCCTGCCAGCCAATGGCTTTGTGTCTGGGGATCTGTGGTTGGTGCGGCAGCTGTTGTCAATGGCAACAGAGGTTTGCAGGGAAGCATGAGCTGGACAGCTGGTAGAGGGTCTCCTCAGCCCTCCGCCACCAGTCACGTGCCCCCCCCGGCAGCCAATCCCGGCCCTCCGCCCTCCTCTCCCCGGCTCCCATTTGTTCGAGCCTTTTCCTCGGCTGCAGCAGGGAGGGGGAGGGGAGGTGGAAAGAGAGGAGGGAAGTGGGGAAGGAGGGGAGGCGAGTGGGGAAGGCTCACCACAGTGAAAGAGCCTGAGAGCGAAGAGCGGGAGTCTGGTTATCAGGGAGGGAGGTGAGGATCCACCACAACGCCCTGTTTCCCCTCCAGCAGAGAAGGACGAGAGGGCAGAGTCCGGCTGGATGTATCAGGGTGTCACAGTCTGAGAGAGCAGGAGAACCATGCCTCTGTGGAGGAGCAAAGCAGCAGCAGCAGCAGGAGTCGGCTGCCAGGCTGCCTCGCCTGTGTGAGCAGATTTCTGTTGGGAATACTGAACAAGGAAAAACAAAAAAGAGACTTGGAAAGAAGAGAGGCAGCCGGCGATCTTGTGCCATGAGAGGGAGGGAGGAGGCTCGCTGAGATCATGGACCAGGTGAGGATGGAGAGGAGGGGAGGGATGAAGGGGAAGTGAAGGGGAGCACCACCTTTAGTCACACCTTGAAACACTCACAGCATCAGCATCAGCAGCTTCAGCTCTGTTCACATCATCCATCATCTGCTCCCTCAAGGTGAAAACAAGCTGGCCGTGGTTTTTTTCTGGAGGTGCAGGTGCTGTCACCACAACACAACCACCTCAGCATCAGCGGTGACACCGGGGCGGATCGGGGAGGGGTGTGGCTCGGTTTGCTGCTTTAACATCCTCATGCAACAGTGTCACATCCACAAACTGAGCATCGTAACATGATGTACTCAGCCTGCACACAAAAAACTCTGTCTGCTCTCTCTGACAGCAGACGATGCCTCGACTTGTGTTGAGTTTCCCTCTCTGGGTGTATCCTGCAGCCTGTTTGTCTGAGCTGTGCGTCCAGGCGGCTGCTGGTAGTTGAGCAGATGATGAATGGTTTTAGAGGACGAGGGCAGCGATCGCTCCTCCTCAGATCTCCTCTACGTTGCCCTCAACACGCTGTTAGTGTGTCTTCCTCATTGATTACCTCATCCCCCCCCTACTTCATCCTAACCCTCCCTCTGTCGCGTCGCTGCTTCCGTTTGGTAGAAGTGATGCCAGCATCAGGTTTGTGCACAAAATCTACGGAGTTCTTTACATGTTGTGCATTTAAAAGTGAACATTGAAGCCAAGAAAACTCCAAAATGTTGCCGTGTTTGGATGCAGCAAAAGAAATCAGCTCAACAGTTTGCATGTATCTCCGAATAAAATGATGTTCAACCAACAAACTGCACTGAATTAGTTTATCTGATGTGATCTGTTAAGATGAGGAGACTTGAAATCCTGAAGTTCAACCATCAAACTGCATTGAATGTAGTTAAGACAGATGGATGAGGGAACTAGAAATCCAGAAAGGTTAAGTTGTGAATCCAATTTCAATAAGTTGCATCAACTTGAATCTAATTTTAAATCAACAAATGCAGAAATTTGAGTTTAAGCTACAAGAAAAATTGAAGTTGATGCAACTACCAACGTTATTATGTCAACATAACTCATCAAAATAATGTTTGCAATCAGTACATTTTAGTTTTTTTAACCTTGTAACTATGCTTTTAATAAAGTGGTGCAAAAAGGTGCCTTGAGTTTCTTCTTAGATCGTATTTAAAACCAACAACATAACTAGAAAGTGTACCGAGAACAGATGAGTAATTTCTTTATTTAATGTACTTTAACATTTTCAACAGTCTTTGTGATTCCTCAGTGTTCTTTGTGTTTTAAACTCTAATGTCCATCTATTTTGTGTTCATACAGAACTTCAATAGTCATCAAATGACATTTTATTCTAATCTTTCCTTATCTGAACCTCACACCACCACACCCACATCCATCCCTCCTCCTCCTCCTCCTCCTGCCCTCCCTGCTGAAGGCGGTGGATTATAGGGGGTGTTCTGGTGACACACCCCGGCCCAGCCCTTCGTCTGGCTGAATTATGCATGTGGTCAGTGTTTCAGGTCGGGCTGACGTTAGACCCCCACTATAGCAGATGAGATCATCACTGCTGCTGGACAGACAGAGCGTGTGTGTGTGTGTTGGGCTGTTTAAAGACGCAAGGAATTATAAATGTTTGCACAAAGTAATTCCCACAGCTTCATTCAATGCATGAAAACAAAACTACTTTATTGGCGTAAGTGAAGTTGAAAATATTATTTTGATAAGTTGTGTTGACATAAAGTTGCTCCAGCCCCCCGTGAGGATTAAGCGGTGTATAGATAATGGATGGATGGAAAATGATTTGGCCCTACATGATTAAATGAAGTAACCCTTAGAATTAAGCTGATTCAACCCTAATTCATTATGCTGACTCAACTCATAAATATTAAGTTGGATCAACAGCGTTGCTTAATGCTGCAAAAAAGCGATTTAATTATGCGGAACACTTCTTCTTCTCTTTTTTCAAAAGTTAGATTTACGCAATTTACCTCAACATGAATAAATCGAATACATGTCAAGTTGTTGAATATCAGGCCAGTACTTCATGATTTAATCTTGTTTATCTTGGAAACAGGAAATTATATTTTACAAAGTACATGTTGGAGCTAAGTTAATGTATCAGGGAGCCAAGTTTGTATGTCATATGATTTAAAACTTAATTTAAGTTGTGTTAATTTACTGAATTTGTCTTGATGACTTCATTTTTCTGCACCATGAGTTCAAGATTTCAAGACTTAAAACTAAAGACTAAAAATTGCTCATTTTGGCAGTTTATTTTTGTCATCTTAACACTTGTGTTCATAACTATGGGTATAAAGTACGACACTTAAAGATTTCTTTCAAATAACGTGAAAACTAGTTGGAACAACTTAATTTTTATGAGCAACTGACTAAAAAACTTGTTCGTCCTACCAAATCTTAAGCAGTAGTTGAAAACACCCGGTTCCTCTAACTCAGTGGAGTGTGTTGGTTGAACTTTAATATCTTGTTGTCGAGCCCAAACATTTGTTTTTAGATGGTTGTGTTTTATTCATCTCTGGACCTTCTTTCTCCAACTCGACGCACTAACACAGAGTGTGTTTGGAGCGTTTTTACCTCAGCTCTGCAACACACAGTATCAGTTCACATGAGAATGGTGCAGCTTACTGCACGATATTGCAACCAAACCCTATTTATAAGCCTGCGCAGCGCTGCGAAATGCTGACACGGCGTGGCCTTGTCGCAGTGCTCAGCTCCGGTCGGTGTCATTTTAATAGATGGGGCATAATGTTGACGTAACATGATTTCCCGTTCATCACGTGGCGGCGTATTATTGTCATTTGGCTGTTGAAGCGCTATCAGTCTTTGTGTTTCCTGCTTCAGGCCTCTGAGTGTGTTTACAGCCAGGCGGCCTCATCAGCGTGAAGTTTCAGGATGATGTGTCTGAGAAACGTCTCAGATCTGCTGTCATTGGAAGCCTAAACATGCACTAACACTGCTGTGTGAATGTAAACACAGGCTTGTAGTGTTTACTATAGTGGTGGAAAGGCTGCAGAGTTTACAGGACGTTGTCATGTAGTATCTGAGCTCCTCCTTTCTTTCTCTCTTTCTTTCTTTCTTTGTGTCTATTTGATGCACACTCACAGTGATAAGGAGGGAACAGGAAAAGTTATTTAAAGTGTCCAGGACATCTCTAACTCCGTCTGTCTACGGTGTATCCATCTGTATCTGAGCAATGCACATAATGTAAGCCACCCTGGATGGATGTGTCGGGTTTTACAGGTTTATAAAAGTTTTCACTGCACAACACTCGCTCGAGGACGATTAAACTGCCAGAATCACTTTGGCTCATTAGTGCTTAGTGATCGATAGTCATTAGGGCCGAGCTGGGCAGGGCTGTGGTGACCGCTGGAGGCTGGATATGGAGCCGCACAACCACATCCATCAAGAAACCAACAGCTTCTGTTGGAGCCTGAGACCGAACTGGGAAAGAGGAACTTTTATGGATGTTGTTGTCTACAAACAGCCACATGTGTTACTGTTTGTAAGTAGATTAACACTCTGAACTCTGACGGGTTTGAAATGCATGTTGTTTTTTAAAAAAATCCCCAAGATTACACCATTTATCAGAGTTACAAACTGTGAAAAAGCAGCACCAGATCTTCAACTTTGCAACAATCCTTGAACTGTTCATCTGTGACGATCAGAAAAACAGACCAAGTCAAGTCATATTTCAGCAAAATCGCTTTGTTCTGCATGTTGGATTTTAAAAAAATCACCAAAAACAAACCGTTTACTCTAACTAGATTCTGCAAAAAACAAAAAATTCCACACTGCTCAGTGCAGCCAGAGAGCCATTAGTGACTCAGCTGTGACCAACAGTCACGTGACAAAAAATAACTTTTCAGCTGAACTGCAGGCTGTGTTGGACAAGTATGGAAACCAGTTAAAAACCAGTAGTGAAGCAGTCCTTCAGATAATGTATCACCTCTGGTTGAATAAGAAAAATAACCAAATGTTAGCTTTAAATTATGATATTTCATCAAAATCATTTTATTTTTGTAAAATCAAAGAACATTCAACTTTCATTTTTCCTTTTCCCCTCATGTATGCCATTACAACTCTCATATTGCACAGAAGCCGTTATAAAATGTTCTCTACGTCTAGCCATAGTTGTGTTGTGTCCATAGCGGTGCAGGACTTGCATCATATTTACCTTGTTGTGCATTTTTTTGTGGTTGTTTCACGTCATATTTTTGTTTTTGGCAGACACATTCAGCATGATGAAACCTTCTAGAGTTGATGTGAAGAGTCGTGTGGATTGGACTAGTGGTTACATCTGTTTACACATTCCGAAAATGCTGTACATGTTGATTTTTAACATTTACTTGTTCTTATTTCTGGCATCCAAACTGTGTCATGCTGCACAGAACACAATGCTGAGTTCTCTCCACTTCTATTTATGGTTGTCCTGTTTCCATAGAGGTGCAGGACTTTCAGTGAAAAATGAGCCCACAGTGAGTAAAAATGCAGCCGGGATTGTGCCTCGTGGGCCACATGGACGAGGACAGGGCTGACTGTGTTCTGTTTATGCTGCTGTCTGAGCTCGACTCCCTGGAGGCCGGTTTGGGCGGCGAGGCGACATGTCTTAACTTTAATATGCGCGTCTGAATGCGAGTCCCTGTGGCTCCGAGCCAGAGTTATCTGGCAAATTGTTTTGTCTGTTTCCCATAGATGTGACTGAAATGGAATGCAGTCAAAATTAGCTCAGAGCGAAGCAGCCGCGCAGGGAGATGTTGTTTTACGAGAGCGAAAGTGTCGGAGGCAGAGAAGAAAGGCTCTTATTAAGTTACAAACGAGATAGTGAAGGGGAATGCGAAAGACAACAAGTGTGTGTGAGGGAGGGGGATGAAGGGAAAAAGAACAAGTGTGAGCGCCTCATGGTGGAACAGGTGGTCTAATCTGAAGCCCCACCCAGGGCACCCTGAGGCCCCTCTTGCCTTCAGCCCTCCAATCTTTGCACTCTTAGGAATTTCTCCCTCTATTGTCCTGAGCGGTAGACACCGAGACACTCTTAAAGGATGAACTTTGTACATGTATTTGCATCTAAATTGAAATTAAACGCACACATATGAGCATATACAGATCTCCTCACCCATGCTGAGAGCCGCCGCAGCTTCTCTGACCTGATTGTCATTTTTAGCTACGCAGAGAAGAAGGGAATTACAATGAAAATTAACCACGCCATAGAAGGAAAGTGGAGTTTTTAAGCTGTTTTTTTTTTTTTTTGCATCTGAGGAGAAAAACACTCCGAGGTCTCCGGGGGCATTTGTGGGACATCGAGTTCTGGGAGTTTGTGGTCGACCCTGAGCACCATTTAGCATGACTGTGTAACAGCATGCAGGCTGCTGCTGCCGCCATGCTAGAAAAACAACCTCTCAACCCTAGAACACAGAGATAAAGGCATCAGGCTTTTAGCGCATGCTTGCAGGATCATAGATGTTTATCCATTCATATGCTGTCTTTATTTCGACAAAAAAAAAGATCTTTTTAGTCATTTTCTTGTTAGGAACAGAAAGCTCTTGAGGCATCTTGTGCAGATGGGCTGTTTTGTATCTAACAAACCTATTCATAAGGAGTTGACACACATTGCCTTTATCTTTTCTAGTTTTTTGGGGGTTTTTTTTGCCAATTTTCTACTTAACCAAGCTTAACGTCATCATCACTTTCATCAAAATCATTATTATTAAGGCATCTTTCTTAAGCTATACTTTCAATATATACTTGTAGAGTCTAGATAGATATTAATCTCTTCATCTGCTAACTTCATTTCTACAAAAATCTATCTTTTGCTTCTCATTTTCTGTATAAAACAGAAAAATCTTGAGGCATTTTGTGCAAATTTGAGGCCCATTGAAAACCATCAAATAACATATTCACAGTATAAAACATCATTAAGGACATTTGTCATATCAACTTATTCTTTCTAGCTAACTTAGTGTAAATGTGTTGTTTTTTTTTTCTTCCAATTTATAGTCAATTGAACCAAAAATGTCATGTTAAAAACACAAAACCACTTTAGAAGTTAAAAGCTTGAGTTCTTACAACTTCAGGCAGTTTGACCTAAAATGTTGAGTCGAATGAATGAACAGCTGAGAGTTCACTCAGTTTATTGAATGAAGTTTACATGAAACAAAACTAGCCCATTATTTTTATACCGTTTTGTTAAATAAATAATCCCAGGCATCCCAGGTTGCATTGCTAGAGAGTTAAAGCGCCACAAGACTCTTTAAAATAACTCTGCTTGCTTAAGTTAGTCCTAACCCTGACAAAGTTTAGAACTGAGTTTAGTCTCAGTGTAAACAGGAACAGCTTCACACTTTGTCTTTGCACTGACAAAAATGCCTTTAACAGCTAAAGCTATAAGTTCTCAATGTTAAATGAAGACAAAACTCCTTAAACTTAGAAAACGTAGAAGTAAAACAAATCTGTAACCTCTTGTCTAAGTGATGAGTTGATTCAACTTAATATCTTACATTTACTGAACTTGATTTTTCAAGTTGAGCTAATTTAACTCGGCTTGTTTTGAGTTCCTGAGCTGAATGAACTCAAAACGACAAAGAACTAATATTTGAGCTGCAGTTAAAGTAAAGTCCTTTTGGTTTTCTGGTGTGGTGATGGCGATGGACTTTTCTGGATTCTACCACCTTGAAATCACTCTTTGTCTTATAGTGATATTTCAGTTTTCGTGAACATACAAAAACATGTTTCTTTAAAGTCTTTCGCTACAACGCGACCAAAACCATTTTCTTCAAGACGGATTATAGAGTAAAGAGAAGAACAGTGAGTGTAATGACAAAGTTATGTTTTAAATGTCATGTCTGGGTGAAGCAGATACTTCAGTTGGGAAAAACTGGACACTTCAGGTTTCTTTAAAATCAAGTTGCAGGGATGCAAACTGTTCATTTGACAGGACTAACTTAAACCAACATTACTTATTATTGAATAAACTTAATTGCGTGTTAGCAACTTATTAAAGTTGGTCCAACAATTCTCTTTTTTCAGTGTGAGTAACAGTCACCTCATTGGGATTATCTGTCCGTGCATCACATGAGGTGTTGGAGGAAGCTGTTGGGATGGTTGTTGCATGTGAAGCATCTTAGCACAGGGTCCGTGTTCTTAATTCTGCTGGATTGTAAGGCAAGCGATGACCAATTGGGCGACGCCTGCTGGCAAACAATGGACAGATTGTCCCGCGACAGAAACTAGGACAACCATCTCCAGGAAGTAAACATCTCCCGCTCAGCTCAGGACAACTGTTTTTGGACCTCGATGGTGAGCAGCGACCGCAGATGGAGGGGTGGAGGGGGAGGTGGAGGTCAGAGGTCGGCCCGTGTGGTTAAAGCCCTTCCTGTCAGCAGCACTTTGCATCAGGCCATGTTAGGGATCTGTGGGGAGATGATGAGCTGAGGAGGATGAACGCAGCAAAACAGAGGAATGAGGTTTATCAGGAGCATGAGGCTGCTGTCCAATTAGGAGGCTGTTTACTGCCGAGTGCAAGTTAACCTAATGAGCCTGTCTGGAGTACACAGTGATCCGTGTGTTTAGCTTCACCCAGTGAAACCCAAAACCCAAAGAAAAATGAAACAAATCTCAGCTTAAAATTGGAATATTTCATTTAATTTAAATTTAAATTAAAAATAAATTAAAATTCCCCAAAAATAAACCATTTTTAAACCATATTCTTCTCAAAAACAACCTTCTTGCTGTGAGGCAACGATGCAAACCACCGCTCCACCTTGCAGCCCAAGCTTAAAATCATGATACCAAAATCACTTTATCCTGCTCATTTAAAAATTTGCTCCATCAGATTTTGCAAAAAACAAAACAAAACAAAACAAAAACAAAAACGCAAAAAATCTGCATTCCTCAACACATCGGTAAAGCCACTAATGACTCAACTACACCTAACAGTCACTTGAGAACAATTCATGGACTTTTCAGCTGAACTACAGGCTGTGTTTACATGGAACAGAGAAGTATAACAACAAATTAGAATATGTCTAGTATGTAGAGCCACTGTTTCTTTATCTAATATTGGTAACACTATGTTGATTCCATTTTGTTCAAGTTTTGTAAAATATATAATCAAAAAACGTAAACTTTATTGTTAAAATGATTTTTAAAAAATGGAATTTTTACTGTCATACTACACAAAAACATCCTCTCTCCTCCATCCATGGTACTTCTGTTTCCATAGAGGTGCAGGACTTCATACTGCAGTGAAAAATGAGCCCACAGTGAGTAAAAACTCCCAGAAACTGCTTGGGTGACAGTCTGTAAGGATCTCTCGGTATTAGTTTTCAGCCTCCCTCTCCTGCTCCGTCGTCCTTCAGTCTCTGAGCTGCAGACTTCAGTGTCCAGGTGCTACGTGAGGACGTCTGTCTGTAACGAACATCTGTGCAGCTGTTTCATTACTCTGATCATTAAACCGGCTGCAGAGATGCCCGACTGTCAGCGGGCACCGCAGCTGCACGCTCGTAATGAACTGAGCTGCTGACCTCTTGGCCTATTTTCAGATAAAGAGCATCGCTGCTCCTCTTTGTCCTGCGCTTTCCTTCTCTTCAGCCACTGAATGAACCAGCTTGTACATTAGATGATGTGTTCAGGTGCTCTTGTTGTATTTTTATCCACAACAGAACACTCTGCTCCTTTGCTCAGAAAGCAACATTTTTTGTCATATTTTGGGCTCATCAGCTTAAATCCTGTTAGATGGAGCTCAAATAAGGACATCTAAGTAAATTTTTCATTCCCCACCCTTGTACCCGGACTTCTCGTGCATGTTTTGAGCCCTCTTGTGGCGTCCACATGCAACTGTGGCTCAATGTCTGTCTCTTTTTTTTCAGGAGGGCTGAAGGATTATCTATTTAGGGAAATCTCTGCAGTGAGCAGATGGTCGTCTTTTTGCAGAATTCAACCTCGAATAAGAAGATGTTTGCTTATTTTGCTGTCAGCGCTGATGACAATGCATATTTGTATTAATGCCACAGAAACGTAATCCTCTCCGGCCTGCCGGCTTCTTACTGTCATCGAACACAACAGGCCAAATGTGACATTTTTCGACTATGACTTATGAAAAAAACTGTCCTTGTGCTCAGATTAATTCTTTCACTTCTATATGATTCTGTAACGATTAAAAAAACTCTCTCTTCATCCACATTTTTACGGTTAAAACATGTTTCTGTGAGTGAACGCAGTCCTTTCTTCACTCTGTTCTTATTTCTCTCTCGCTGATTTCTGCTCAGGCATGAATTCTAACACAGAATTATAATTTCATGAGGCTGACAACAGCATTTAGGACAAGTGAGCTGAATGTTTTTTTCTCTCTGATGCTGCATGAGAATATTCTGAAGGTTAAAAATCTCCTCTCTAGCGGCCTCCTGTCCTCCAAAAGGAGAACACGCTGCTTTAAGGCCATGTCTAGACAAACTTATCTCCGAGTTTTAAGGCGCCAGAAATGCTGGGATTAGGATATGATCCCCTCGGGCACACAGGATTATTCAGTTTACTGTATATACTGTCAGAGGTGTGGCTTAAAGCCTCTGTTGCACCACAAACGCTCAGCGGATCTGTTGTTGGCCATGAGACCCTAAATTCAAATCTTAGGGAGATTTTTATTCCTTCTAGAGGCTGCATGAATATCTAAGTGAGATCTGCGCACTGGTTCAATGAATTCTCCGGTGAAAGTTGAGTTTTTCTTTACTTTGGTAAAGTTTCCATGTGGTGTTTTTAACTTTCTTTTCATTTTGGTAAGCAAGTATTTCATTTATAGAGTATTTTTATATCTTTTGTTTTGTATTATCGTGACATGCAGCTGCAAATGGTTCAGAAAATATCACTAGTTGACGTCTTCATTATCAGTGTTTTTTGTTAATGGGGTGAAAGATTAGATTTTTTGTGACGGTTTCAGTCATTTTTTTCATTTCAACTCACTCAGAGGCTATTTGATCTACTTGTCCAATATCACAGATTCCTGATCGATGACAAGATGAGAAATAACAGTTAAAAGTTTTTATCTTTAATAGTTCCTGAGATATTCTCATTTAAACAACTTCACATTTGGATGTGTGAAAAACTACCGTATCAAACTAAAAGTTCACAGATGTCTTTATACATTTACATAATTTATGCTATAAATTTTTAAGGCAATTCAGAGACGGTTGAGCAGAAACTGTTCTAAAAGTCTGATGAGATGGAAGGACCCTGATATGATGTTTGACTAGTCTGTGTTACTGAATTATCCTGCCTCTGGTGTGTTCTTATCAGATTTATTCATAATGGTGTCACAGTTCTTTCATTTATGCCATAAAGTTTGTAGGAGGATAGAAAAGGGTGGTTTTGTGGGATAAGTTTTATTACTTATTTTGGTCATTGTTTATTTTTGCACTGTAAGCGCTCAGAGTTCCCTTATATATGTATACAATCACTAAAAGTTTAAAAGTCTGATTGATTTAACCAAGTAAAAGTCTGTTACGCTCTAAAAAACAAATGTGTAGACCCAACAAAAACAACTAACGCAACAGTTTTCATCCGTCTTTTTCAGTCATGGCAACTTCTAATGAAATTCTGTTAAACCAACAAACTATATTGAATAACTGGCATTTTTATGTCCTCTACAGTCAAATATGTTTTAAATTACTTACTAACTGGTAGCATGAAGTTTATAGAAAAGTCCTGAACTGAAGAAAAATTAAGCTATCAAACCAATTTAGCTAATTTACTACAACTTCGATTTAGTTTCACATCAATTTCATGCAGTAAGTTCACTACTCATCAGAACAATGTTTACAACTTTAACGGTTTATTCAAAGGAATGCATTTAAATGATTATATTTCAACAATGCATTTAATTAAATGACCTTTTACAGTGTCGAGACGAAAACCTGTTTCATATGAGTCCTGGCAGCATGAATCGTACCGTTAAAAATGACATTATCACAATAAATAACTCCGTATTTGTAATGACGTTCTTTCTGAGCAAACGATAAACTCTGTGGATTCAAATCTTTAGTCTGCTGTTTGACTTTTGCTTTTTGTTATGTTTTTACAGTCCCAAAGTTATCAAATCTTGCCATAACAGCCTTTATGAAAGCATGAAATTCTGTTATTTCGCAATATTAAAGGGAAGCAGACGTCCCGAAATGTCCAAAAATATCTGAGAACCTTAGACGCCGTGATTTATATCAGGCTGCAAAATTTCCCAAAAGGAAATCATTCAGTCGTCTCTTTCCCTCTTTATTCAGGGAAACCTGCCACCTAATCTTATGATATAAGATTCTAATTATATCTGAGGACGTTTCTGACTCATCGTTAACCAGCAGTGAAACCTGATGTAAATATTTTCCCTCGATACGAGACAAAGAGGTTCCCGAACGTGAACTAAAGACGATCCTCGTTTCCATTGTCTCCCTGGTGGGAAGTGAAGCCCGAGGCCGGAAGTGAAGCTGTGAAAAGTAAAGAGGCCGAAACACATTGAGGCTCTAAGAAGGAAGGAAACTTCCTGCGCTGCTACTGGAACCCCGAGCCTCTGTTTATTTTCCTTCTCTGTCTCTCAGAAGAGATTTAAGGGAAGAGAAAAGGTGGACAGTACGGGGATGTCCTTTGAAGAGCCGAACATTTATAGCAACAGCAGCCTTTAATAGAACCAGTGGAATACCCTGGATGTGATTCATCTGTTGTGTTTGTCTGGAGCTTTGAGGAATAAATCAAGCGAGACTCGCTGGAGACTTTGAGGAGCTGAATCAGTGGACATTTGCGCGACACCTGAACATCCATTACTCTCCTTGTTAGACTGTTTCCTTCTCTTTGTTCTCTTATCTCAAACACTCCCACATGGCCGCTCTAATCAGCTCCGTCCATGTTAAAGAAAACTGCAGGGAGGGGAGGCTCAGCAAGTTCATGTTTGGGGGACGAGATAGTGTATCTCAACCGCTCTGACGAAAGGCTTAAAGCGCACAAAACCCAGTAAAAAAAAAAAATGTATCGCAGAGATGTTGATTCAAACTGCTGTATCAGCGGAGGTGCACAGTAGGATGTGGTAAATCAGCACGTCCAGCGTCTCGGCCTCAGTGACTCATTTTCTCCTCTCCAACAGCCAGAAATCCAACTCTAACCTGTTTCTGCGCCGACAGATTCGGTGTCCACAGACTGGGAGTTGTGTTTGGAGGAATGAGCGAGGCAGCTGCGGGACAGAGGAGGGATTACAGTGAAATGTAGTGAGAAGACGGGTCAGCAGGTCAGCCGGGAAACCGTGGATGAGTGAAGGCGGACGAGAACAAGAGCAGGAGTCGGGGTCATGCAAGACGAGTTTTAATCGAGTTATGTTCCACCAGCAAACTACACTGAGCTAGGACAGTTAGCATTTACACTACAGCCAAAAGTTCAGTTGCTCCAATGTTAAGTAGCTGTTAAGTTACCAAGCCGATTTCATTAACATACTTTCAAACTGAAATTAGGTTGAAGTCAGCTAAAGCAGAAATTTCAGCTCAAACCATGCTCAATATCAAGTCCATGCAGCTTTATTATGTCAACGCAACTCATCAGAATCATGTTGGCACCTTACAAGGTTTATCTAAATCAGGAAATTAGAACTTTTATCTTGCTGTTGTGCACTTAATTAAGTGGTGGCTCCTTTGAACTACTTCTTAGAGTGAGCTGTGCATAGCCAATATGGTGCGTAGCCTTTCATGACCATAGTTACAAGCAAGTGCAAGTTTTCTTTTGCTTATCTGAGGTTGGGTGTCGGTGGCAGCAGGCTAATCAGGTCACGTTTCCAGCTCTCAGCAATGTTTTCCAACTCCAGAGAGATTCCTGTGTTGTCAAAGATTTTGGCGTTTAAGATGAATTTGACGGATGGATTCAGTCATTTTAATAGATACTGAGATAATATCATGAATTCTATTGGTTGCTATAACCATGTATTAAAGCTGTGACATTATGACATTCCTTTTCCAAACCTCAATAGCAGATAATTAAAACCTTGCTTGTCATTTGTAGCTTGGCTGTTTCAGTCTTGTGCTGTTCCTTTTTTTGATTTAGTTCATTATTTATGGCTCGTTTTTTGCAGAAGACAGTATTGAAAGTACAGAAACAAAGGCAGAGGGGAAGGTACAGCATGTAGTAAAGATGGGAAATCCAAACCAAGAGTCACTCTAAACATGGTCTTTGGAGACAAATCATATTTCTTACCTTGTTGACGTGTCTGTGTTGTGTCTTAAAATAGCAAAATTAGCCGTCAGCGCCTTAGCAAAGCATTTCCGCCTTAAAACTGCAGCACAATGACGGCGAAAACACAGATTCAGACGACATTTTCTTACGTAACAAAACTACAGAACCAGTCGTGTCAACTTGCAGCACTGGACTTTCTGTATTCTTCTTGTTGACACATATTTGGCTGAATTACTCCAACATTACAACTTGCCGTTGTGTAGTGTGAAGCAGCTTTACAGTGTTGGAGCAGAGTTGTGGGTGAGCTGGTGTGCTCGAGCTGCAGCCAGCCAAAGGACTTCACAGATGTGCACAATATAGGGAAAGCAACGATGTAGGATTGAATCTAAGCCATGTTAAGGCAAAAAGGGATTATTTTAAAAGGTCAAAACTTAGAAAGCTTTGATACACAGAGATGAGTTTTTAGGGGTTAAATCAGTGACCAGAGTTTAATCCTTTTGAAAGCTCCCTTTCAGAATCTCAGATGTGCTTTTTGTGGTATCCAGACCTCAGTAGCAGAGCCTTGACACCCTTTCTTTTAACGCTGTTGTTTGTAGTTTGGTTGCTTCTGTCAATGTAGACAATATACAAAAGTAAAAGCAGAGAGAAGGGTATGACATGAAACAAAAAGCTGGAGATTGAAAGCAAGAGTGTGTTTAAGAGAAAGGAAAAGTGTGGATGATTTGGTGTTCTTGTCTTTCGATTGCTTTTGGAAAGTTTGACCAGATTGGGGAAGAAAAAGAAAAGGTTTTGGTGGAAACTTTGTGTAGTTTTGTGCTCAAGAAATGAAGATTATTGCTTCTTCATAAAGATTGTGGTGTCTGCAGCTCAGTGTTGAATTCATGCGACAATCTGAACTTCTGAGTGAGGTTTCAGCGTGTCTGAGCAGCGCAGCCACGATGCCTTTCTGACCGCTCAGCTGTTTCCTGCTCTCGTGCCAGTTGTCCGGCCAGACAAAGAGGACTCCTCTGTCACGCAGATATGGGGGGGAATTTACAGCTCTGGCTGGAATCCCTGCAGGCCGGGAGGAGGAGGGGGGGGGTCGCCGATCTCGGCCTTCCCACAACACCCGCTTCAAAGGAGTTCCACAAGAGCCTCAGCGTCAACGGACTGAGACGTACATATCTACATCTCATTCACACGTGTGGAAACATCCAAACCTGGACATTACTCCGTAAGCTCGAGCATGTGCGAACACACTTGCAGATGTTCTAACAGCTCGTAGCCTGCATGTCTCCAGGCCCCAGACAGCGTTAATCGGCTTCTTATTCCATTTGAGACGAGGACAGCGAGAAGGTAGCTCTCTATATTAGATTAGGCGATACTGTAGCCGGGAAGGATTTTCACATTGTGTCCTCTCGGCTCTTGGCAGTCCGAGCACCTTCATTAAACGCATCGAGCAGAGGGATAGTGTGGCCCAGCGAACAGAGGGCCGAGTGTGGAGGCTTTAAAGTGAAGGATGTTGAAAAGATCTGGCAGCTACACTCCTCGGACCTGAAAGTATGTGTGTGCACAGAGGGGTGACGGGCGTCCAGTGAAAGGACAGACTCAATAACTTGAGGGAAACGGAGTGAGACGGAGGAAGGAACGAGGGGGCAGAAGTTGGAATAAATGGACGATTAATAGTAGCTCTGTGAAGTGGCCTAGAATGGTGACCGAGCAGCGGAGAGTAGCTGGTTGTTCCTGGGTTCAGAAAGGCTGTCGTTACGTAACGAGCGAGGGGAGGCCTCTGGATGCTCCCCAGACCGTGCCGCATCAAATCTCCATCAGATCGGAGGTTTACTCTCGGAGACGAACCCCCGAGGCTGTGTGTCAGTGTGGCTGACCCAGAGAGAAAGAAACTCTGCCAAACATCCAGCGACACAGAAGAAGATAAAACGCATCTCTTCCGCCTGGATATGGATACAGTTACAGCTCTGTTTTAAAATATGCTTTACCCACCTGCTCAGATTTGACACACGACACCTTCCTCTTTCCTCACCTCTCACTTTCTGCCATCAATAACAGAGGGAGCGCTTTGCTTCGCCTGACAGGCAAATTGATGCGAGCGCAGATCTGCATGCAATCTGGGATGAGATGTGGACAAACGCAGGAGGGGTGCACTAACATACGAGCCTCTTTCCCACAGAAAAGTGTCGTGGCAGCGGCTGATTTATGCCTCCGTCTGCGGGAATAGGAAACATATTGAACGCAGAAGGAGGCTGCACTCTAAAAAAATAGGGTTTGGGCAACAGTTTGCATCAATCTTTTTGAGTTACGATGACTTCTGTTGAAATTATGTTCAACCAACATTGAGCTAGAGGAGTTGCAGTCGCAGCTATTTTTAATTACTGGGCACACTGTAAAAAAAAATAAAAATAAAAATCAGGCAGCAAAGGTGACAGGAAAAATAGGCAAAAAAATGGACGCATATTTTAGGATTGAAAAAAACAATAAAAACAGAGAAAAAATATATGTAAAACAATTATATTTTTAACTGATTTAAGAGCAGACTTACAGTCAAACTGTAATTTTATGATTACACATTATGAAAGAAGAAACTACCACTTGTAAAAAAAAATATACTTTGTTGATGTGGAAACTTTTTCAAGTTTTGTCCTCATACTTTTTCTCTCAAACTTTACTGGATCTCTGCAATTTACCAAAACTAACAGAAAAAAAACATTCCGTAAAATAATAGATAAAAACGATTTGCCACTTGTCATTCCTTAATATACATATTCTTTCTTTCCATTAACACTACAAATAATAGTAAATTGTGTAAGGATTTTTTTTTTTTTTTACAGTTTATGTACGGACAGAGGAGGGGACTTGAAATCCTGAACTTAAGGTTAAGAAACTTTTGATTATCAAGCCAATTTTATTAAGTTCCATCAGCTTGAATTTAGTTTTAAATCAACTAATACCAACATTTGAGTTTAAATTACAGAGAATACCAAGTTGATTTCCATCCAACCCATCAAAAATAATGTTTCCAGTTTAAAATGTTTCTGTAAATCAGTACATGTGCATTTTTGTCCTACAACCATACATTTAATTAAAGGATGGGAATGCATCCCTTGAGTTACTTTTTAGACTTTGCAGATTTAGATCCCAAAATGTCCAGCTGTGACATCGCTCACGCTCTCTGACCCCTAAAAATGAATCTTCATGAACCCCAACGTCTGCATCGCTGCCCTCCTTCTTCTCAGAGCCCATCTGCCCTCGTCTCCCTCCTCCAGACCAGAATCCTCCCGATAAGTCTCTGGATCTGGTATTCACAGAAACCGCTTTGCCTGCGCTAAATGTGTAACCTGGAGAGGGGATTTAGGCCACGTTCGGTAGTTATGTGTGGCGAATGGGAGATGAGCGAAGGTCAGAGTCGGACCTTCAGGAGCGTCTCCTGTAAGCCTTCAGCGGGGATTGTGTGTCTGACTTCAGGCCGGAATCAGAGCGTGAGCAGACTCAGGAGACACGGTGAGCTGAAGGCTGAGCTGGCAGCTGCAGATCTCCCTGTGGGAAGAGTCCTGTGAGCTTCTTTTTTTTCTCCCCACAGGCAGCCGACGCTTTGAAGTGGCTCCCTGATACTGCAGAGTAATAGCAGCCACATGGGCCTCCATCTCTGAGCATCACGGCACCAAGCCTCCACGATTTTATCCTCGCTGTGATAAATGACTGTAAAAATACAGCCGCATTATATCAGCAGTGCTCTGTGCTGGTGTATGTTCTAAAATGCAGTGGAAAAACTATAAATTGGATTCTTTTTTGGAGCCAAAAACAAGAATGACCGTGAACAGCAGGCGACTATAAAAGCTGACGGTGTGATCTGAACAAAACATCGGACACGAACAAGACGCACAACATCAACAACCAGACGAAAGAAAACTGAGACATAAAACAAGTAAAAGGACACAAATGACACAAAACAACTCAAACCTTGAACAAAAGGTTGCAAAAGTCTCAAAATGACTTAAACAACCCACAAAAGAAACACAGAATTACACAAATGAGACATGAAATGACACAAAAGAGAAAACATCAAAAATGAGACACGAAACAATAAAAAGATACAACAATATGAGACACAAAATCATACAAATGAGACACATTGCAACAAAAAGAAGACACAATAGAACAGAAACCAAACATAAAATGGTACAAAAAGAGGACAAGACACAAAACGAGACACAAAAGGACAAAACCGAGACATAAAATGAGCAAGAAACGAAACAACACAAACGAGACACAAACCGAGAAAAACAAGACCCAGAACAACAAAGAATGAAACAAAATGACACGAATGAGACATAAAATGACACAAAGGAACACAAGAAATGAGACAAAATTACACAACTGAAACAAAAAACATGAGATAAAACCATAAAAACGAGACACAATATGACAGAAATGAGACACATTGTGACAAAAAGAAGACACAATAAAACAGAACCGAGACATAAAAAGGGAACAAAATGATACAAGAACACATAAGAGAAGTGAGACACATAACAACAAAAGTGATATCAAAAAATGAGACACTAAATGAGACACAAAGGGACAAAATCGAGACACAAAACAACAAAAAAATCAAAGAAAATGACACAAACAAGACTTAAAATAATACAAATGAGACGGAGAAACAAGGCACAAAACTACAGTTACAGTAAATGTTGACGTGACAACACAACTGTAAAAACACTGTAACCTTAAAACATGCTCCAGTGTTTGTTTCCCTTCCATCACTGTTAGCGGGCCGAAGCTGACATGATGCAGCACGTCCAGTGTGATACAAAGTTGTGTAACTTCTTGGCAACGGCGTGCAGGTCCTCTTCTGTGAATGAGCAAACTTCCCCTGACTGGACGTCTATTAATTCACTCGGACAACATGAATCTGCAGCGAAGCGGCTAAAAATACGAGTGTGTAAACAAGTTTCCCAGAATGAATTATAGTCAGTCTGTGTGGGTGTGGAAACAGTCCTGGAATCTCTCAATGAATTATGCTCGCAGGCTTTGTTCGGCCCTTTTCTGTTGTCGTCTGTTTATCATGACTCACAGTTTATGAGCCTCTGAGATCCTTTGTACACCTAAAACTTATGACCAGCTCGTCCCATTTTGTAAACCTGTGGTTTCTTTGACGGAGCATCAGACTATGAAGGTAGTTTGTCTGTGTGAAACCACCAGAAACATGTTTAATTTGTCATTGCGCTGGTTGTCTCTTCTTAAATGTGAATACTGATACAAGAACACATATTGTAATATAATAAATAATATATATTTTTTAGTTTTTTATGAAGACTGTGAAGTGAACACTTTTGGGGTTCCAGACAATTTGTGGCACAAAAAAGTGGTTTAAAAATGTCACATTGGGAGTGTTTTCCAAGTTTTCTGCTATCAAAGTAAATAAATAACTTAATTGAATCATGGATTTCCACATGACTAACCTCCTGTAACTGAAAACCTGCTGGTAGGTTTTGCTTTTGTTGTTGTTGTTGTTTTTGAAATCCGAAATTACATCATTTATCAGACCCAGAGACTGAAAACTGAATCATCAGATGATTTTTGAACTAATCATGTGTGACTTGGAGTTTTTTCAGGAAATGAACCAAATCAAAGCCTAAAATAGTGATATTTCATCAAATTCAACCTAATTGTACGTGTCTTATTTAAAAACGACACAAAATGACAAATAAGAGCCATAAAACAAAACAAAGGAGTCACAAATCAACAAAAACGAGACACAAAAGGACTAAAACGAGGCACAAAATGACACAAAGGAGAACACAGAACGACTGAGCGAGATAAAAACAACACAAAAGAGATACAAATTATGCAAAATGGCACAAAACTACACAAATACGACAATTTTCCTGCATGATGAGCCCTTTTACTTGACATACTGTGAACAGATTTCACTGATTAAACAGTATTTTCATCATGTAGTATTTTTATTTCACAGCTAAACTCGGGCACATTGACTTATTTTCTCTTTCAAACACTTTCTAGTGAAAACTTCACCTCCAGGCTACTGATTGTTTTCAGCTCCTCCCTCCCACACAAACGTTTTGGCGCAGCCAGAGGGAGCCCGCACGCTGCAGGTCCGCAGGGCGGAGCGCACACTTTTATCCAACGCACCCTCAGCTGGGCTCACTCCCTCCTGCCCACTAGTGTCAAGTTAACCACGGTCAGAACACATGACTTCCAGTGCACAAGAAGAATAAAAGCGTGGAGTTGGCGCCAAAAAAACCCCGCGTCAAAATATGGTTTTACGCACAGAACGCTTGTTTCCACTGATGTTTGGATCTTTACCTAAAGTAAAGATAATAAAGACAAGTTAATTAAAGCAAAGACACGTTTTGATTTCTGGGAAATAATTCAACAAGTATTTCCTCTATTTTTGCTGAAACGAAGTCAGGTTCCTTTCCGGGACGTTACTTTGAAGGCGGCGTCTCCTGATTTCCTGCGTCCTCCGGCGTTTTGACGCAGCTGCGGTCGGTTTCCAGGCAGGCCCCGCGCGAAGGGATTTCAGATATGTTCAACTGATGCGGTCTGGAGGAAGAAGAAGAAGAAGAGGAGGCGGGGGGCAGCGCACTGGACGGTGCCGAAACAACGGGAGCAGAGCTTTGTGGAGTTTTTTTTTTTTTTTTTCGTTTTTCCTGCGGAGGAAGGAAGCTGGATAAGTGTTGAACATATAAGTTTGCGCGGAGCTTCGTTGCCCTCTCAGCTCCCCGTCCGTCCTCTGAGCAACAACAAATCTGCCTCTCCTTGTTGCAGCCAAACAGTTTCTGCTGTCCAATGAATGGAGTTGCTTTCTGCCTTGTTGGAATACCACCCTACTCTGAGAACCACGTAAGTAACGCGCAGCTGACAACTCTTGCTCCTCTGCGGTTGTATCGAATACGTGGAAATGTAGTGTTTGGACAGCGTGAAGCGCAGCGCCGTGGGGCTGGTCAGAGAGCGTGATTTCCTAAGAGGATTAACTCCAGTTTACAGAGCCGCTGTGTACACACACACTCGGAGACAAACTGTACTGAAACCAAGTGTCCGATCGGTGCGTTTTTGTGCAGCTTTTGTTCGCTGGTTTTGGGCAGCAAGCGGTGCGCAACCGAGTCACCAAACGGAGTCGCATTTTACGCCCGGGTTGGTTCGGTCTTTTGTCCGCATCAGGAGGCTGTCAGAGCAGACAGGACGTCCCGAGCAGTGATGGTGACTCCTCCAGGGCTGAGTTTAGTTAGAAATCATGTGGAATTCAAAGTTTTGGGGGGAAATCTGCTTGATTTGCTCCTTTTATCAGAGGCCTCTATCGATCAAACTTAATTAACTGTTGTATATCAAATGATCTCAGCTCCACAGCAAATGAGAACATGAGGAAGGTGTGATTTTAAGTTAATTAGCATCACAAGACATCCCAACACTCCGTTTTTACACTTCTTCACAGCCGTGTCACTCAATCTGAGGCCTTCAGGCTATAAAAATGATATGTAATGCAGTTTCCCCTCATCTGCAGCCCACTAAAGCAAGCAAACACAGTTGTGTTTGATTTGTGGAAAGCCTTTAGCAAAGCTATACATGAGATGCCTCCTGGTTTGGCTCAACCTCAAGGAATTCTGTGTATTCGTGTGTCATAGTGAAGCCATGAGGTAAGATGTCAGTCTGGGCGGTGGTTTGGTTTCCAGGACTGATGCTGGAGTTTTGCGGCGGATTTGAGGGAGTGAGAAATTCTGCTGTTGATATGTCGGCTAGTTATATACATATATATGTTAGAGTTGTGTTGGAAAAGGAAAATTCAAGCTATTCATTTCACAAGCGATCAACTTAAGAGCTTGACTCCACACCACCGTCTGCTCTGCTACATCTGCTGCAGCCACTCTGTCTCCCTCTTATGCAACTAAACAGCTTTTTGCATTCTGTTTTGAGGGAAATGTTCATTCACTGAATTATTTATTCAACCTTTAATTAAACTCTGAGTCCATTGAGGTATGAAGACCTCATTTACAATGCAGCCGAGTGAGAAAATAAAAGATGTCGGCACAAAAGATGACAAACTTAGATGGCAATAAAATATGGTGTAATGTGGAAAAGGAAACAGCTGGAAGTAGAATAAGAAGAGACCCTTTAGATTTAAAGTGTCATTTTATTTTGATATAAATTTGCCATCTGTGATGAGTCAGGAAAGGTGACCAGTTTGAAAGAGCCACAAAGGATGGAGGCAGAAACCAGAAGCTGGATTTTTTTTACCCAGAAGTTCAGAGTTTATGTCACGTTAAGTCTCAGACTACAGTTTCATTTTCTGTTGTTGCTTAGTTCCAGTTTTCACTCTGTTTCTCATAAACTACATCATTTTTTACACTTTGCTGACACATTAGAAGCCTGATGAAGGTCAGGCAGCAAAACTACTTGGTTAGAATGAGAAAAATATCATGGTTTAGGTTCAAATCTGACTTTTTACTCCATGTTTGAAGCTTCTCTTCCATTTTCCGGCTTACCAGGGCGACAAGTAATAAGCAAGTGACAGTAATCGCATCAACAGTTTGGAAGCGTTCTCATGTGGCGTAACACCGGCGAAGGCATCCAAAACAGTTATTGGCTTTGGATGGCATTTAGATCTGTCTTTGTATTCGTCATGCAGAGCTTTGTGCTGCGGGTTTTAATGCTCAGACTAATTGCAAGACACTGCAGACTGCGAGCCTGCTTCTGGTCGACATGTAGTCCAAATATTTCCGTATGTTTCATATCAATTGTCAGTGCAACCAAATCTTCCTTGTATTGTTTTGTCGCTCGGTTTGTTGTGCACATGCCGGATCTGGATGTCAACAAACTAAATAAAGTTGAAACCTCAGGGAGTTAATTTGCCTAAAGTGATATACGGTGCAGACCTCATTTGTGTGTCTGCTCAGATTTAAAGTCGGTGACTGCAGATGCACAGATAGCTGATAGTTCCTTTTATCCTTTGCTGTTGTGTTGCATTCATCTGTGCGTCATAACTTCTGCTCCTTTTTTGCGATATTCCTCTGATGTTACCATCCTTTGCTGTCACTCTACTCTCCTGTGTGCTCAGTCAGGCTGTTAGTAGGAATTTGTCTGCCTTTTCTCTCCTTTTTCAGATCTCCTCTTTTCATCTTTGTTGCAGATTTTTTTTTTATCTCCTCCAGCAAAGAATAACGTTTCCTCCTCCGCGGTTAGACTTGAATCGAGCCCCTGTGCTCGCGTGTTCCTTCAAACACGCTGAACTCGCTTTTATCTGCTTTTGCCTGTTGACCATTTCAGCGAAACACTTTGTAGTAAACATATAAAAACTTGCCATGTGTGCACCCGCAAAGCCGTCGTTTTAATTAACAGGAACTCATAAAAACTCAACTCAAAGTGACTCTGCTGTAAACGTTAGCGTGTCTGTTCAGCGCCGACCTCAGCTCGTCTCGCTCGGTCCCTGACCCGCTTCATACCTGACCTTTGACCTTGCACGTCTCAGCCGACACCCTGGTCTTATTTAGCCGAACCTTTCCCTGCGCCTCGTCTCACTTGCCTACAGCCAGAGAGAGGAATTTACTGTGTGTTAGGGCTGCAGCTAACGATTGTTTTCACTGTCGGTTGTTTTCTCGATCAATCAACTCAATGTTTGGTGCATAAATGGTCAGAAAATGTCTCGTTTCGGCCACAACCCAAAGACATTTAGTTTGCTGTCAAAGAGGAGCAAAGAAACCAAACAGCATTTCAATTTAGTTCAGAGGATTTGTCATATTTTATACTGTCATATTTTTCTTCACTGTGGGCTCATAAAGTCCTGCACCTCCATCGAAACAGAACAACCATGAAGGAGAGAGAGCTCAGACGTGTCTTCGGTACAGTATGACACGTACGTAAGTCATATAAAAGAAGAAATGAAAGTTCAATTTAATTCCGATCAGTTGTGCGTGAACGCAGCCTGTAGTTCCTCTGAAAACTTTTTGTCACAAGGCTGTCGGTCACTGCTGAGTCGCAAACGGCTTCTGGTTGTGGCGAGAAGTGTGACACTTTTTGTTTTTACACAATTTATTCAGAGCAAATGTTTCCACTTTTAAAATTAAACGCTGATTTTCCGCAAGGATTTGTACATTTTTCCGATGGAATGGCACGTCATAGATGGAAAGCTGAATATCTGATTCTTTCATAGTTTCTGGTTTAATTTTGGTCATTCGGTGGGTTTTTTGGTTCAAAGCGTTAAAAACCTGGAATAGTAGAATTCAGACTTTTTTTCTTTTGAAGATCAAACTTGTTGATCAATCTAATAATTGTTGCAGCAAATGATGTGATCACATAAACGGATAACAATAACCTGCATCCTTTTCCTTTGGTTTCATTTCCCAGAATTGTGACAAATATTTGATTGAATTCATTTAGACGAAGTGATTTTTTTACACTAGAATCTGATTTAAATGTTTGATTTGAGGTGAATCAGACGTCGTGTGTCTGCTCGGCATCCGAACACAGAGAGAAAGGAGGGCGAGCGTTTGACGAGAGCAGTTGTGACGGCGTCCTGTGGGACTAGTTGGATGTTGTTAGTCGTCCTGCTCTAATGTAGCAGTGCAGAGCGTTGGAGGGGGGGTGAGATCAATACAGCAGGGTGGGGCAGAGGGCAGCGCCGCTCATGTCTAATGCTGCAACCTGCCACGTGATGCCGAGTCCATCGATGATGGGAAACATGAGAGGGCTTTTATGAAAGTCTTGCACCGAGCCGATCGATGCCGAAGCTCCTCTTGTATCCCTGCAGCACGCGGATCGGTTCGTCTGATGCTCCAACGCAGCATCAGCCCGCATGACTTGCATGCCACGGATGACGGTGTATTTTATTTTTTTGCTGACTCCTCTCACAACTTCTGTTTTTCCAACTGATCTGAGAGCTGTTTTTCCACCAAAGTCCAGTCTTAGAGGTTGCTTACAGCTTCATTTGTCGTAATCAAAACCCAGACTCGAGACAGAGGCTTTGGCTGATCCTCAGACTGTCTTTGAGTCCTGCTGGGATCCTGCTGATCCAGCTGATTACAGGACAGAGCGGCTGCAGACCTCAGACCACAGAGCTCCGACCAGTCAGCAGGTCCAGGATCAGCTCCTGGTCAAGGCAGCCGTAACTGAAAACAGCTGCGAGATGCTGCAGAGGAAAGCATTTCGGTGATCGCTCGCAGATGGTTTTCACTGCACAGTCTTCACATGGCACAGCAGATACTGCAAACCTGAGGGGAGATTTTAGGTTCTGTTTTTCATTTCCATCTGTCTTCATACAGTGTGTTGCAGTTTCACGAAATATACTGATTCTTTCTGACCCGCGAGTTCAGACCTGACAAGATAAATCTGAGTGGTTGTGGGGCAATCCTATTTTTCTCATTTGTGTGTTTATTTTTCATATGAATCACTGAACTTTACCTCTAGATATGTGTCATGAAATTAATCTAAGAGAGAAAGGTTGCTTTTGAATTTAGGTGGTCACATCCTGCAGATGTATGCAACCTGTGACGAAGGCTTGGGGGCAGATGTTGCTTTGCTTTAGAGGGTTAAAAGCCGAAAATGTTAGGGAGAGACATAAACTGTGTACATTTCTTCCTACTACACCAGAAAAATGTCATCACAAATGACTCGAGGAACACGACCAAGAGCCAAAAGTATTGACCTATCCTCCAGACTCCCCAGATCCCAATGGCAAGCCATACCAAGCAAGCAGCAAGAAGAACACCAGGTCTTCACATCATCATCATTCCTCTGCAACGTCACCTTTACTGCTCATGTGTTTTGGGTTTCTCAATACAGATGTCTATTAATTTGAAGATATCTTGTATTTTTACTTACATATATCTATAGTTTCATTCTGACTTGGCATAATTCTAGTTTAAGAAATCTTCATGCAACATATCAGCTTTGTTCTTTTTTAGATAACAATATAAAGTCCTGCACCTCTCTGGAGACAGCACAAGCATGGCTAGAAGTAGAGAAAACTCAAATGTTTTCTGAGCTGCATGACACAGTAAAAGTGACATAAATCATTAGAAAATTTCTTTCATTATTTATTTTACAAAAGTGGGAGAAAAAAAAACCCTGGAATCAACACGTATGTTTTTCCAAGTGCCCACAGATGTTTCCCATACTGGAAAAAAATGTTGACTACATACTATAGAGGATTTACTACATACGTTTTCCATACTTGTCTCCTCTCTGTTTTGTGTAAACACAGCCTGCAGTTTAGGCAAAAAGTCCCGACATTTTTGTCACATGCCGGCTGGTGGCAGCCAAGTCACTGATGGCTTCATGGTTGAACAGAAGAGCACAAAATTCTTTGTTTTTAACAGAATCTAGTTGAAGAAAATGGTTTATTTTTGGCTTTTTTTATTTTTTTTTTTAATAGTTGAGACATGAAGAATAAAGTGGTGTTGATAAAATCAGATTTTAAGGTTAGATTTGGTTCATTTCCTGACATCATAGTTGCTCAAGGACTGTGGTGAAGTTGGAAATCTGACAGTATTTTGGCATTTTTTTGAAAAGATATTTTGAGGTTCAGAAGGTTAAATGTAAAACATGAGATGCGCCAGAAGAAGGCAGCTTTTGTTTGATTCTGATTTACTTAATGACTTCCTGTAATGTGGCTTTTGGTGCCAACAGTGAAGCAATAACAGAAGCCACTCCTGCCGCAGCTATGGAGCACAAATCTCAAGTCAGGAAGCTTCACAAAAACACAACTGTTTCTCACCCATTTATTACCACTCCAGTCAGGTATAAGTAATCCCCACACCTCTGCCGGACATTGCATTGTGGGAGAGGAATGTCCACAGCTCTGAGAAATCATCCGGCGCACAAAACCCAACTGGTGTCTTTTTACAGTGACAGTAAAGTGTGTGTTACAGAGTGTCCTGCATCAGTCCATTAACACCATTAAAACGTCTCTCACACCTTCACACCTCCGGCCTCCCGCCTCGACACCGTCACCCCGCTGCATTCCTGCACTCCAGAGACAACAGCTGCAGCGACACCTCGCACCCACAATCATTAACCTGCCAGTGTGTTGTGTGTCTGTGTGTGTGTGCGCGCTCTGACACACTTAAATCACACAGTCGAGCACAGGTGCTCACAAATATAGGCGCTCCGGCGTGTCGCACCGTAAGGGTCAGAGTTCCACATGCAGCTCATAATGTGGGTCGCAGGTGCATGAAAACACACACACACAGGCTTTCTGCCGGAAAACCAGCTCAGTGGAGAGTTTTAATTCGGCCTTCCTCCACTGGTGTTTGCACGAGGAAGTCCTTGATGCAGTGCAAACACGGGGCAGCTGTATACTGGTGGGCGAAGGACATCAGTCATCGCTGACCTTGTTTACTGTGCTGCGAGAGGGGAGCGGCTGGTGTGGAGCAGCTCTGCAGAGCAGGCGTGTTTTTGTTGCTAATGGATCTTTATTGATCTCCTTTGAGTCAGTTGGTAAGTTTTTATCTCTGCAAGAGTCATAAATAACTGTAGGCAATTGTGCTAATTCAGTTTTGCGTGTTAGTAGCATAATTCTGTTTATTATCGACGGCAATTTCTTAATAAATGTTAAGATCATGCATTTGTGATTGCAACACTAGATATGTCGCATTTTAAGCCATTTTGAAGCAGCTTTGTGGTTGTTAAAAGCATCTTGTTCAACATCTACCTTCAGGATCAAAGACGTTTTGTATCAGCTTGTTCCTACTTTTGTACTCAACCGTAGAATGTCGTCACTCTTCAACCACCCTGCCTGCAGCCACGTCAGTCTAAATCAATAATAAATTGACATAAAAAGCTTGCATTTACAGCATATTAAATAATTTGAAGCTGGTTATTTAATGCTAAAATGATATGAACACCCCAGCTGCATGTTTTCATATGATTTCTAAAAATATGTCAACTGTTAATCCAGCACAAGAACTTTTGAGTAATATAACACAGACGAGTCAACCAAGATGATCCGACATGTTGGCGGCTGAGCTGTGAACTTCAGGTAAACAAGTCAGACCCAGCAGTCTCCGTTAGGTTAGACCAGTTATAGAAAGGCACATAGTCTGCTCCTCCTGTCACCACAAATTCTGGAATAATCCTGGACTGATCCTGATTTGGTGTTTTTCTCCTTATGAAAGTAAGTCTGGAGATTTTCTGACCAATGATGCTTCGGCCACAGGGGGAGCATGTGAAACACTAATTAACGAGTTTCCCTCATCGCTGCAAACGTTGACATCCCCACTGGAATTTACAGTAAAGTTCAGTGGGTTTGAACAAAGCTGGTCTTCATAACATCAGCTAGTAATGAGTGACCTACTGCAATCAGATATCTGGAGAATTTAGGACTTGATGATGTTCCCATACAAGTAAAATGCGTTCTCATTTACAGTTTAAGGGAAACTTTTTTTTTTAGAAATAAACACCATTTGCTGCCAGGGATTTTAAAGGGAGTGGTGGTGAGTTTGAAAGATCAACAGTCTTTCAAAAAAAAAGAAAGGGGCGTCCATGGTTGGAGCAGGTTGTTGCTCAAATTGTAGGGTTGGCCGTTTGATCCCGGGCCAAAGCTTTGTAGCTTTGCTTTGTAGAGCCTAACTAATGTTATAAAGGCACTTTATAAAGGCAGACAATCTACCATCTTCATAAAGAGACTTTCACTTGCTATGCACTTGTGATGGAAACTGTGGTTCAGTTTTGGAAAATATTACACTTTTACATATTAGAAGCTTGGTTAAGGTTTGGCTCCTTTTATTTACTTGGTGAGGTTTAAGAAAAGCATCATGTTTTGGGTTAAAATCCAACCTTTTCGTACATGTTTGAAGCTTCTCCTCCGTTTTTTGGGTTACTAGGGTGACAAGTCCCACCTCATCTGTTATGTGATTGAAAAGGAGCAACAGTAGAGAAGTGAAAGAAATGGCAAAGATGCCTCGATTCAAAACGTATTTGTGATAAGTTACAAACAAGTGTGCAAGTAATCCAGCAGAAAGTACGTTTCCCTCAAAGCCTAAGAGAGAGAGAGAGCGAGGTCCAAACAGAGCGGCAGAATTTACATCATGCAAACCTTTGTGGACAAACATGCAGAAAGCATGAATTGGCCTTAAGTCTTCTGATTCTGCTCTGTCATTCCATTTCCTCTTAACTTTTTTTTGTACCTGAATTTGAAGGTTACCTGAGCAGAAAAGCGACAGAGCTCACAGCCAGCCGTCCCTCCCTCAGCCGGCTGCTTTTCACGTGGAGTCCGACTGGCAGCCGCTGGGAGGTTCGGTGTGAAACAAAGGCTCTCTCAGAAGCAGATGAGAGCTAATTAGATTCAGCCTGTTGATGGTCTGGCATGCGTCAGTGCCTCTTTGTGTTTCTGCTCGTGTCGATGTGTGAGTTGTTTCTGCGGGGGAAAATATTGCACAGCGTGCAAGACGAGGGGCTTCTTGTTGACACGATGCTCGGCAGATTCGAGAAACTGCGAGCGAGTCGGGTCTTGTTCGGAAAATGCAGACTTGATTCCGTCTGCTTTGCAGGATCGGCCCGAAGGCAGCCAGGCAGGGTTTTGAATCGAGGTCAAGGTTCAGGGGTGAGGGGCCCTCCTTCGTCACACACTTGGCCCCTGGTAAAGAGGCTAAAGAGGCAGGAGGGAACCGCTGTCACTGTGTGCAGCCAGGAGCCCCAAGGGTCACACCGGGGCCAAAGTTTGACTGATTTCCATTCAGACGATCCGATCCTGCATCTTGTTTTGTCTCCAGTCTGCACATTCTCACATCACATTCTCCGCATGTTTATGTTTTTGCCCTGACAATAAGTTCGTGTTGTCAGAACGCTGAATGGGTCTCTGTGTCTCATCAGCTGTGCAGTTTTTTTTTTTTTTTTTTTTTTTTACAAACAGCGTGAATTGCACTGGAATGTGAGCGGGACGGAGGAGGGGAAGAGGAGGAGGAAAAGAAGACAGCAAAATAAAAAAGAATCCCGATGAGTCATGGGGGGAGAATGATGCCACAAAGAAGCAATGAAAAGTGAAGCCAAGTAAAATAAGAGCAAGTTCTCGCTTTGTGACCTGCGTTAAAGCTGCCAGATTACACACTGCGCTTGTAAACTGAAAGTACAACAGAGAGCAGTGTTTACTTCTATGATTAAAAAAAAACCTCTTCAAATGTACAAACCATTGGGAAAGTTATCACCTAATTAACTAACCTTTGGATTTACAAGCATTTTCTTGGCGTTTCTTGCTCCCGTCACGTTTTTCCTCACTGCGGGCTCATTTTTCACTGCAATATAAAATCCTGCACCTCTATGAAAACAGAACAACCGTGAAGAAGGAGAGAGAGCTCAGACATGACCTCTGTGCAGTATGACACAGTTATAATGCCGTAAACCATAAAAAAAAGAAATAGAAAGTTTAATTTCTTTGATTATTAATTTTCAAAAATTGAGAAAAACTAGAATCAACATGGAGAACATTTTTACAAGTGCTCACATGCGTTACCAACACTGGGGAAAAGAAAAACAACGACAAAAAGTGACTCTACATACTTAGATTTTAATAAATTTATTTCTACACTTATATTTCTCTGCGCTGTGTGAACGCTGCCTGCAGTTCAGCCAAAAATCTCAGAATTTTTCTCATGTTGCTGTTGGTTGCAGCTGAGTCACTTATGGCTTCACCATTGCACTGAAGAGTGTAGATTTTTTTTATTTTTTACAGAATCTGATTTGATTTTAAATGAGATATGAAAATTAGCTGAGTTTCCCAAAGGGACGGCAAATCATAGATGAATAGTTCAAGGATGGTTGGAAAGTCAAAAAAATTTTATTATCCTTAATGCAACTGCGATTTTTCCGACAGAGAAAATCTCAGCCTTCAGTTCAGTATTCACTGTCACAGATTAAAACGTGTGATGGAGAAAGTGTGCCACGAGGAGGACGGTGTAAATCTGTAAAACCACTGACGCAACAGTTTAAACTCAGACGTGCTGCAAAATATACGAGGTGGTGCAGCTATTAACTAATGGGATAGACTCAGTCGAGCCACAGCGGGCATGAACAAGCCATGTGGGATACATCGATCAACGGGAAAACACACCAACAAAGAAAGTTTCAATCTGCTCAAATTAAATAAAACTGCTCAGTATTTAACAGCTACACCTCCTAAACCGAAACTTTTTCTAACTGCATTGTTTCAAATTTCCATTTGAAATCAATATAATGTCGTAATCTCAGACTTATGCAACATCCTCCAGCTCCACACATTTTATTATCTAACTGCTCCACCTCCTGAGTAAACGCACCCTGATGAGTAAAATCAGAGCAACTTTAAGAGTACAATTACCTCAATAAAACTCTGACACACACACCGTCATATATGAAGGCAGCATTTGCACTGATTGCGGAAACTGATGCATTATGAGCCCATCAGAAGCCCAATAAATCCAAATTATATAAGATAAACCCGCAGGATGATTAGAAAACATCAGAAATTCTGTTTGTTGATGTTTTATTGAGAGTCACGGGGGCACTACTCAAACTAAAGCAAAGAAGTTGTGGCAGGTCAGCAGTGAGATGATGTTTGCTCACTGTACTGCACATAACTTTACAATCAGGGACGCTGCTCTCGGCTTGTTTATACTGTAAATGGCAGCCGGCCAGCTACCGTCCATCAAACCATCGGAGCTCCGGCTGAGAGCTGATGAACTGTGAATTGCGGGTCACACACAGTGAATTACTGCTGTTTGGTTGGGTTTTAGTGGTCTGACTCACTGACCTCTATCTGTACTTCCTCAACAAACCGGCCCGCAGCGCTGCGGCGCGTCGCTCTCGGTGTCTGGAGGATACTCGAGGTTGTTTTGACAGTCGGGCAAAATCACGGGACGCAGATTATCCGGAGGTTAACGAGGAGCCGAGGATGCTGGGAAGAGATAGCGCCGTGGTTTTCCTGATGCCCGCTGGTCGAGCACAACACCGCCTCTGTTTACATGTTGGCCAAGATGTGATTAAAGGATAACGCTGGTCAGGTTTTTTGGTTTTGTTTGGTCCAAGATGTAGATTGAAAGAGCTTTTTTTTATTGTGCTTCTTGAGGGTTTTTCCCTTTTCCTTCAGTGTGCTTTTGATTATTTGTGCTTGTGAAAGGTCAGAAAACATCCACAACAAAGGAAGTTATTGTCTTCTACAGAAAATTCTGCCTAAACCACACGTTTGAAGTCCAGGTTTTTCTTATCTACATCACTTTATAACGCACGTGCAAACAAACAGCAGCGGCTTCCTCGCAGTTGGACATTATTTCCTCAATAGAGCGACATCCCAGTACTTATTTATCTAAGATTACAGTTTTTTCACTTTTGTCGGGCCAAGTGACGAATCGGAGCAGACGGTAGAGGCGGGCCTTAAAGACAATCAAACAAGCCTTTCAGACAGTGTGCAGCAATGTACGGTATGAGCAAATGTTTTTTATGTTTTAAATCATACAAATAAATTCTACTGGACCTAAAAACAAAAATTCTGAACCTGTAAATGTGCCTCATATGGGCTCTTTAAATAAATAGCTCAATACCACTTCAGTATCAGTGCGCTAAAAATTAAGCTACCGCCAGTTAGACCCCATTACAGCCGACTAGCCTGGCTCTGTGATTTACTATCAACACATTTAAATGATTACTTGATCGTGTGCAGTAATTGCTTTTTGACAAGTGACAGTGACTTCCAGACAGAAATGTAAGGTTTAGTCTGTATCCATGGAGCAGTTCTTGCCGTTATACCTGCTGCGATCATGAAGAGTCTGTTCACGGTGCACGGACTGTCACGGTCACACGCATGCGACATGTATTGAGATTACCGCGCTGCCAACAGGAGGACCATGTTTTCATCACCACTAATAGGCATGCATTTGCAATTTCTTCCTAGAGTTCAACCTGGGGCCGAGAGCAAACTTCACATTCTGAGTCAGTCGGCAGCAACGCGCATAACTCGAGTTTATATCAATACTTCATCGCTTGTGCTGAGAAATATAAGCAGACACTCAAAAGTGTTCTTTTACAGACGCACATACTGACTCTACATGGCTTAGTGTTGCACAAACTACATTAAAGAATTAGTGTTTTGCTGCTTTAATATAAAGAACCAGAAGTTTCTTTATCAGCGATTATAAGGGACGTTTGATGCTCTCCTATTATGCAAAATACTTCCAAGTTACCATACGACAGTCCTGTATCAGTCGCTGTCATGCTTTAGATTCATTTGCATTTATTCTGTTCCATCAATACCAAGCAGTGAAGCTCATTTTACTCCACGTTGCTCCAAACTGATCCACTGTTGGGTCTTTCCCAACTGCTCATGTGCGGATTGCATTGTTTGTTTGGATTCAAATCACGAATGTAAAGTCACCTCTTATCCCAAATATCATCTGAACTGAAATAATATGCAAATCCAGCAACTCTGCCCACACTGAGCTCTGTTCTCGCTCTTATCTCTCAAAGCTTCTTCCTCTTTCTTTTTCTATTCTTTTTTCCTCTGTGTGTCACTGTTCTGGTTGATGAGGTGTTTTTTTTCTTTTTTATAAGCAGGCTTCATCCAAATTTCCAGCTTTCTTGTTTTCTCATTTCCCCGTGACTTTGCTCTCTGCTTTGATCCCGTCTCCGTTACCTTCTTTGGTCATGTCCTTTCTGCTGTTGTTGCGTTCATTTTTCAGCTTTTGTCTGAATGTGCACTCGGAGGCTTGCTCCTCTGAGTGTCATCCTTTAAAGCAGCAGCAGCAGGTATTTGTGTGTAGGCTTCTGCGCCATAAAAGGTTTGTTTCTGTACCATTCTTGTGTATCCGCTTCCTCCCTCTGAGCGCGCTCAGTTTACAGAATGAAAACTAACAGTACGGTATGTTTCTGTTAACTCTGCTCTTTGCTCTGAGCAGTGCCAGCGTGTCTTTCATCTGAATAACAGAGTGAAACCATATGTTTGGAGGGACTCTGGTGTCAGCAGGCCGGTGCCGGCAGCCCATTGGGCAAACAAACGGGGACGCGAGAGCGACCCGGCTTCTCTCGAGGCTCCACGTCTGACCTTCTCGGGTGAAAGAAGTCACGAAGCCGCAGAGGACGGTTTGAGCTGCTGCCATCTTTGCATTAAAAGGCCACAAATACAGAGTGACAGAAGATAAAGACACAGAAGAAGCATCACCAGTCTGACGCATGGGTCTCAGAGTTACATTAAATGCATAAAGGGCAGCGCCTCTGGGAGCAACGAGTCCACAGACACCAGCGTCCCCCCCCCAAAGACGTCCTTCTCTGCAGTGTGTCAACAGGAAGGGGCAGATAGAACGATAGCGTGGGCCCATCCTCCTGCATTCACCACATGCCAGCCGGTATCTGCAGAGCATCTCTGTGCCGCTGGGGAATGATGTGAAGGGCCGCAAAGGCCATTCTGGTTTCATTCTCAGGTTTATCAGTGCACACAGCGTGAGAGAAGACTCAGGCTGAATACGTTTTGCTTGGCATTTGAATCACGTGCTGTCGGCTTCGCTCTGGGCTTCAGACTTGACTAGATTAGAGAAACCTTTACAGGAGGGAAGAATTGATTTGTCAGCTCCAACATTCATGCAGTAATTGATTATTTTGTGTGAAGTGGCACCGCTGTTCAGCAGTCTGAGACTCTGCAGAGAGTCATGTGGGTTAGAAAACAGACTGAAACTCAAGATGGTTTAAGAGAAATATTTTGAACTCTTTGTGAATCTTTGACTGAACATGTCGCAGATGAGTAGTTCATGGACCATCGGAAAGTTCAACAACTATTCATTTGTTCAATTTTAACAGGTTCTGTCTCTGGTAAAGGAGTCCAAGACCAAATCCCAAACCAAATCTAATTCCAGTCTTATACCAAGTTTAAACCCAGTCTACAACCAGTTTAAAATTAGTGTAAAACCTGTGTCCAAAGTCCTAAATCAATCTAAAACAGAGTCCAAAACTAAGTCTAAAGCCTGTCAAAAGCCAATCCAAAGTCATGTCTAAACCCAGTTTAAAGATATGTATGACAGCAGTCTAAGAAAACAGTCTAAAACCTTGTCTAAACCTAGTCTACAACCATTGTAGAATTAGTCAAAAACCAGTCTAAAACTAGCCAAAAGATAGTCTAACACCAGCGTAGAATCCGTCTTAAACTAGTCTAAAAACCAGTCAAAACAAGGTTCAAAATCAAATCAGCCCGAAACAAGTCTAAACCCAGCCTAAGTATGGAATCAGTCTAAAACCAAGTTTAAAATCTAAACCCAGTCTAAAGCCAAGTGTGAAACCAATCTGTAACCTTTCTAATATGAAGTCGAACACCTGTCCGAAAACAAGCCCAAACCCAGCCTAAAACCAAGTTTGAAACCAGGTCTGAAAGTAGTTAAGAATCAGTCCAAAATGGATCTAAAATCTAGTCTGAAACCAGTTCAGAACTAGGTTTGGTGTCAACCTGGTGACTCTGTAAAGACATCATACTTTTCAAACCCGCTTGTGGGTTTTAAGGTTCAGAGGGTTTAGGGGCTGCGTCTACGCTCTGATGCATCTGCAAAAGCAGTTGTCAAACATTCTCAAACACCCAGACGTAATCTACACATTCCCAGTTGATCGTCTTCCATCCATGAGCCCAACAGGAGTATTTCTGATTGAATTAAACCCTAAATGGCTGCCGTACACCCCCAGACTCCACTGGACTGTACAGAGCGACGCAGGACTTCCTCGGCGTGGTGTGAGCGGTGGTGCATGGCAGGAATGTGAAAACCAGATGACCTCAAATGGAAACTGCAGGGCTGTTGGAGGCAGGCAGGCCATCTCGTTTGCTCTAATAAACACTCCAGTCCTGCTGCTCTCTCTTTTCTTTCTTAACTGCCTGGCTCGAGTCGGTTCCCCAACCTGGCTTAGCGTCGCCTCCACCACGCCCCAGATGTTGGACCGCTGCCTGGGTTTTGGGCCGGGATGCAAGCCCCGGGTCCGGCTCCAGCCAAGGAGAACAACAACGTCATCTCCAGAGTCCCGAAGTTATAATTTTCATCTGTTAATTACACAGAGGCAGGGATGGGCTAAATATATACATCTGTGGAGGGGGAGGGAAGCTGCCAAGGAGGAGAAGAAGGGGCTCACAAGGAGGGGAGTGTAGCGGGCTGCTGGAGCCCTGTGGTTTTCTGCTGCCGAGGCCTGCTTCTGAAAACAACCAGCAAAGAAAGAGGAGAAAAAAGGGGGAAAAAGAAGGGGGGAGCCGGGGGTCTCTTATTGCAGCGGAGCTCAGACGTGACGCTCTGATTGCTCCCAGCGGTTGTGGTCGGTCCAGAGGAGGAGCTGGGGGGGAGCGCAGGGCAGGAGAGCAGCGTTAGCTCTTTGCCAGATGTCGTCATTGATGCTGCAGAGGCCTCTTGGTTTACGCACAGCGTCGGGAGACAGATGGACCGGCTCAACACGCAGTACAGCTGAGAGTTCACCTGAAGAAACTCAGCCGCCGCCTCCGCCGCCTCATGGTGGATCTCAGAAACAGCACGATGTCAGAGCAAGATGTTTTAACATCTCAAAGCTCAGTTTGACGACACGGAAATAATCTACACACGCTGTTCGTAAGAAAAAAA
>NW_007579273.1:0-2595 GCF_000690725.1 Stegastes partitus
TTCTTCCCATCTAACTCTGTGGTTTAAAGGTGCAGCTCGTGTAGAGCAGTGGTTCACGACCCCCAAGATAACATAAGTTTGTGTTCATGACACCCTAGTTTGAATTTTTAATATATCCTGAGTAAAAACGTTGTTGTTCATGCAATAATGCGTAAAAATTAATGTGTTAATTCCACAGGTTAATCTCTTTACATTAACACGTTAATTTTCTTTTGAATGAATGAATGAATGAATTGAGTTTATGTCGAACAAATGAAAGGGAAAAAAATACAACAACAAAAGAAAATTTTTTTAAAGAATAATAATATTGCATAATCCAATCATGATATAAACAAGTTCAAAAAAGGAGTGGGAAGAAGTTTACACTTTTAATTTTGACAGCCCTAATACAAACTTAATTGATAAATGTAGGCTTTATTTTTATTTTATTATGATCTACAATGATCTGGCAACCCCCTAAAATTATCTTGGGACCACCATGAGGGTCCCGACCCCCAGTTTGAGAACCACTGGTATAGTGGATGATATGGCATTCATCAAGTGCTATAGAGCTGCCATCAAAAGGAAACAGAAGCATGTATAAATCGAACCCTACTCATTTTTTAAAAACAAATTGTTTAAATAGAAAATTATAATCCAACCAATACTCAACCGATTAAACATCCTGCTCGACTGATGTGATGCTTGTGGTTTTTTTCCAGCTCTCATTTTCTGCTAGTTTCATTTTTATTGCTTTAAACCTGACTCTTACATTTCACATTATCATTTTTTGTTTTGTTTTTTTCGCTCTCACGTAGACATTAACTGGTCACAGCATCGGTGTGTGGAGGAGTCTCTGCTCTCCAGATCTGCTCACTCGCTCCAGTCCTGACTCACTCAGCACTGGAATGTACGGAAGGGAAGGTTGCTCAACATTTCAGCGAGAGAAGGATCAGACCTCTGCTGCAGGCACACACACACACACACACACACCCACACACACACACACACACACTGTGCTACTATGAAACATGACAAATGAAGAGGACCAGACGACGACGACGACGACGATCCAGAGAGTCGTCCCTGCTGATCGGTGACCTCGTGTGAGAAAACATGACGGAGGAACAGATGATAGGAAAAGCAGCATTATCTTGCTGGAATATTAACTGAAGCTATAAACAAGGCTTTTGAAGGATAAGAGTCCATCTGGCCAAAGAGTGAATGTCCCTGTCAGTGTGTGGTCTGTTTCCAAGCTGATGTCCTCAACTGTGGGGTTACGCTCGTACACACTGAGAAAAGAAGGTGTTCTGGAGGGTTCTGCTCGGCACACATGGACTCCATCGCATCTAATTTCTTTTAAAAATGTTTTTTCACACCATGTTTTATTGCTTTCGCTCAAAGAAAAGACGTTTATTGTCACTCAAATTTAATTCAAAGCAGTTTTTCCTACATTAGTTCACAATATCTAATTATAATGTGTGTAAAAAGTTATTTATAGAGGATCAGGAAGTCCAAGAAGCCGGAGAGAGAACCTAAATACATTTGATTATTTAACCTCATTTTACTTGTACACAAATATGAGTGCATCCTTATAATCCTTTCATCCATTTTCCGACAAAAACAAGACACGAGGGTTCGTGGATGCACCTCGTATACTCCAGAGTGTGTGTCCGTAGTCTGCGCTGACGTTCCCCGTTGTGTTAACAGAGTGCTGCAATAAGGAGATCACTTTTTCATCTTCTCTTTGGAAAGGCTGCAGATACCAACTGGGAAGGGAATTGTGGGAAAGTGTACCCAGATAATTTAAAAGCTGTTTGCCAAAGAAAAGCTCCGGCGCGGCGTCTTCACATCTGTTCATCTCCTACAAGAACAGCAACACCAGCCAGACTCATATTTCTGTTGTTTTAGCCCCTCTCAATGGGCACATGTCCTCACCTGTCTCTTTTAATAAATCAAAGATGGCACTGGATTAATGTAACCGTGTGTTCTTTTTTTTTTTTTGTTCTCCAGCCAACGTCCTGAAGGATCTTTGCAGTCAACACGCTGAAGAAACGTTTCTGGAGGAATGTGTGATTTTCTGTTTCTATTCTTTGCAGACAGCAAATTCTGAGTTTTCCTCAACAGGTACTTTTGCTTTTTGACATGTCACAGAAAAACACAGACTGTATAATGAATAATAGCAGTTGATTTATGTTTACCTGGAGTAGCTTTAGTTTGTTATAGTGACAGCAGTGAATACAAAAACGATTCATGTTGTCGTAAAAAACTTTCTTGTTTGGCTCTTTCAGCATTTTTAAAATATTATTTTTAACTTACTTGCATGTCTGATATCTATAAGTTCCACGCCCTGGCTTTTATTTTGTCGTTATCGTTGCTCAGCTGCATTAAGAAATGCATCTAAATTTAGACCTGGATGCACTGACTTGGCATTAAGTGACATATGTGAAGGTCAGAAGTTGCTACGAAGCAAATTCTGGCCTCGTCCCGCCCTCCTCCTCCTCTTCCTCTTCCTCATGACTGTCACTAATACTGATGAACTGTTATTTTTCTGAAGAGAAATGACATCCGACAAAGAGCTGATCAACTGCTGTTTGTGAGTGTCTCCTACACTCT
>NW_007579273.1:4170-5274 GCF_000690725.1 Stegastes partitus
GACAGCTGAAAGTATTTTATCTGTGCTCTTCTAATTAATGAATATATGGATTGATTTTATCTGTCTTCTTATAGTTTTGTGTGAATTGCCTCGGGTACGAACTGTGCCGTACAGATAAACCTGCCTTCCTTATTATCTATCCTCCTGTCTGTAGCTGTGATTTCATGTAGCAGCTACTTAAAGTCATCGCAGTAGGACGGTTGCATCTAAAAACATTAACAATTAAAGAACCCTGAACACAAATGATTTTGTACTTGTCTGATGAAAGGTCACTCACTTTGAGGTCGTCATGAGCCCACCTGCCCAGTAGGGGGAGCTGACAGAATATGTATATATCAAAAAAACACTCAGTCTTGACTACTGGATGGGTGCTCAAGAGGAACATGGTTGGTTTAAAAGCATTACTTCAGTTAATAAAATAATACCTGACTTTTATTTAAAATCTGTGTCTAATGTGTTTTCCCTCCATAAAATCTAAATCCCTATAAAAACACACCTAATGCCTCCTTTCTCCATACATAAACTAGAATCTATGACACAGTCGGTCTCCTCCTATTTTTCCACAGCACACTTGCACAAGTGTCCTGTAGGACGAAGACTGGCTTCCAATGTGTTCATAATGACACAAATCATCTCAATCAACTGAACCTTGAACTTAGATTTGAAAGTCTTTCACTGTGAAGCTCTGAGCACAGCTGTACGTCTCATTTACCCCTAAAACTGTGACAGTCTGGAATCTGTGCCGTATTGCCTCAATGCAGGTCAGGACTGGATGGCTTCCAGTTTCCTTCAGCGCAGCACAGATAAGGCTGAAGTCCTGCTTTCTGGTTCTGACCGTGTTTCTCACAGTATCTCTCTCCACTTTAAGCTACTAACAACAAACAGGAAGCACTCAGACAGAAACACGGGAAAAACTTCAATCGGCACATTAAGACTCTAGTTCTACTGCGCCATCTACAAATTTAGAAATATTACTGAGGTCAGATCAGTTCTCCCTGAACATATTGTTAAACAACTCATCCACACATTTATTTTTTCCCACCTGGACTTTATCAAATTAAACAACAAACTGATTAAAAACTCAGCAGCAAGATGACTCACAAA